>NC_092037.1:13159229-13219036 GCF_003086295.3 Arachis hypogaea
TATGATTTGACCATTGAGGATTGCATGCTATTATTGATGATCTCACTTTAAACACATCAAAACTGCTTGATAAATACAATGAATGCAGATCTGAAAGAGATGTGTTAAGAGATGAAAATGATTTTTAAAAGAAAAAGTGAAGGAAACTGAATGTGCTTTGGACATCATTGAAGAAAACAGATTTCTAAAATTTGAACTTGAAAAATTAAAAGGAAAGCACATTGTGGATCCTTCTCATGAGTTAATTGCTGAAAATGAAAGATTAAATGATATATTAAAAGACTGAATGGTGACTTAGCAAAATTTGCTCAAGGTTCTAGCAACTTGGACAAATTACTTGCAAGTCAAAGACCATTGTTTGAAAAATCTGGTTTAGGCTACATAGCTAAGGAAGATGCAGTTTCTAATATTTCCTCTATAAAATTTGTGGCTTCTTCATCAAATACCAAATCCATACCAAGCAAATCAGGTATCGGATATATTTCAACTTGTGAAGAAAAATTTGATGAAGCATACACAAGTGAAACTGAGCCTTCACCAAGAAATGTCCGAGTTCAAACCGGCCAGTTTGGGTTACATTTCAAAAAATGAGGCTGCTTTCAAGAAACCACCATTTTACAACAAAACCTCATATTCGAAAGTAAAAATGTTCAAAGAAATTCTGGTGAAAATACTTTTGCAAAGAGGAACAACTTTAATAAAAATCAGTTTGTCAAAAGAAATGCATCTCCTCCAAAACCAGAAAATTTCAACACTTTAATATTTCAAGCATATAACTCACCTCAATTCAGCGACACACATCTGAAAATCATTGTGTCAATTGCAAGAAATTTGGTCACTCATATGAACAATGTTTCATTGAAAAAAGAGTTGTTGGAAACAAAGTTTACAATGTTGTTTGTGATTTCAATGCACTTGGGCAACCAAGATGGATTAACTTCAAAGGATCCAAATTAATTTGGATACCTAAAGCTACTTGAAATCTTCATGCAGATTTGCCTAGCATCCAAGAACAAAAAGGACATGTGGTACATGGATAGTGGATGTTCAAGGCACATGACTGGGAGGTCAACTTACTTCATCAAACTAAATAAGTATGATGGAGGTTTTGTACCTTTGGAGATGATGGTAAAGGTAAAATCATTTCTATTGGAAAAGTAGGTAATGACAATCTACTTTCATTGATGATGTACTTTTGGTATGTGGTTTGAAGCACAATCTTTTGAGTATAAGTCAGTTGTGTGATTTAGGATATTTAGTGATTTTCAAAAGATTTGAATGCTGTGTTGTTAATGAAAAACAAATGAAGTGATGTTTGTTGCCAAGCGTTTAATAATATGTATGGACTTACTCTTGATGAACTAAAGATCAAAATGTAGCTTGTCTTCACTCTAAAAATCTGAAAAGTGGTTATGGACAAGAGATTGGGCCATGCAAATATGTTTCAAATAATCAAACTTGTAAAGAAAGAATTAGTAAGAGGCCTCCTTTGATAAAGTTTGACAAAGACATCACTTGTGATGCTTGCCAAATGGGAAAAAAACAAAAGTTCTTTTAAACCAAAGGAAGACATCTCTACTAAAAGACCACTTGAGTTGCTACACATTGATTTATTTGGTCCAACAAGAACTCAAAGCCTAGGTGGTAAACATTATGGTTTAGTAATTGTGGATGACTATACTAGGTTTGGTTGGGTTTTATTTCTTGCACACAAAATGAAGCTTTTCGCCTTTGAACCTTTTTGCAAGAAATTCAAAATGAAAAGGATTTAAAATCTCTTCTATAAGAAGGATCATGGAACTGAATTTGAAAATAATTTATTTGAATCCTTTTGTGAGGAATTTGGAATATCTCACAACTCTCTTGTCCAAGAACACCACAACAAAATGGTGTTGTGGAAAGAAGAAATAGAACATACAAGAGATGACAAGAGCTATGCTTTGTGAAGTAATGTTCCAAAATTCCTTTGGGCTGAAGCGGTTAACACAGCTTGCCACATTTTAAATAGAACAATCATAAGGAATTTTTAAGAAAACCCCTTATGAACTTTGGAAAGGCTACCCACCAAACTTAGATTACTTGCAATCTTTGGATGCAAATATTTTGTTTTAATAACAAAGAAAATTTGGGAAATTTGATCCAAAGGCTATGAGTGTTTGTTTGTAGGATATTCCACAACTAGTAAAGCATATAGGTTTATCATCAAGATGCTAGATTATTGAAGAGTCCATACATGTTACATTTTGTGATACTAACTTGGTGCAAAGCATTTTGGAAGATTGTGATGCAGGAAATCAACTCAAAAGGAGGATGAATCTGCTCAAAATCATGGAAAAGAAAATTCTGGACAAGCTGAACCAGAAACTGCAAATGCTGAAAATTCAAGAGACAATTCATTTTGTCTCATGAATTGAAGGATATCCTGCAGCCAGCAGCGCCAAGAATCCCTTGGTGACTGAATCTGCCTCCAAGTCCACCAGACCTCGTGAGTGAAGATTCTTGAAGAATTATCCTGAGGAATTTGTCATTGGGGACGTCTCTCATGGAGTGCAAACAAGGTTTTCCACTAGAAAGGCAAATGAAGGATCCAACATTTCCCTTCTATCACAGATAGAGCCTCAAAATGTTAAGGAAGCACTTAGTGACCCATCTTGGGTTAAAGCTATGAGGATGAGCTTCTTGAGTTTGAAAAAACCAAGTATGGACTTTGGTTCCAAGGCTAAGTGGAAAGAAAGTGACCGGCACCAAGTGGATATTTCGGAACAAGTTGGGAGAAGATGGTAGCATTGCAAGAAACAAGGCAAGGCTAGTGGCTCAAGGATATGACCAAGAAGAAGGAATAGACTTTGATGAATCCTTCGCCTCTGTTGCTCGAATGGAAGCCATAAGACTTCTCTTAGCTTATGCTGCATTTTGTGGTTTTAAATTATATCAAATGGATGTGAAATGTGCATTTTTGAATGGTGTGATAGATAGAGAAGTGTATGTGGAGCATCCTCCTGGTTTTGAAAATAAAGTACATTCTAATCATGTTTTAAATTGTCTAAAGCTCTCTATGGTTTAAGACAAGCTCCTAGAGCTTGGTATGAGAGACTTAGCTCTTTTCTTTTGAAAAATGGTTTTCAAAGAGGCACCACTGACACAACTCTATTCATCAAAACTCTAATGATTCTTTTATTCTAGTCCAAATATATGTTGATGACATTATTTTTGGATCAGCAATGAATCCCTTTGTTTGAATTTGGAAAACTCATGACAAGTGAATTTGACATGAGTATGATGGGTGAACTTAATTTCTTCCTTGGGCTGCAAATTAAACAAACTGAAAAAGGTATTTTCATTCATCAAGATAAATATGCCAAGGAATTAGTTAAGAAATTTGGTATGGAAAATGCCAAACCCATGGGAACACCCATGCATCCTAGTTCTAAGTTAGATAAGGGAGAAACTGAGAAAGATGTTGATGAGACTAGGTATAGAGGAATGATTGGTTCTCTTATGTACTTAACTTCCTCTAGACCCGATATTGTGCAAAGTGTTGGATTGTGTTCTAGGTTCCAATCCAAACCTAAAGAGTCACATCTTTTTGCAGTTAAAGGATCATTAGATATGTTCATGGCACATCTAATTTTGGTCTTTGGTATCCTAAGATTGATGATTTTTCTGCAGTTGGTTATTGTGATGCAGATTTTGCTAGTGATAGAGTTGATAGAAGGAGCACTTCTGGTTTATGTTGCTTCCTTGAAAAGTCCTTAAATGTTTGGTCAAGTAAGAAGCAACCAACAGTGGCCTTATCCACTGCAGAGGCTGAGTATATAGCTGCTTCTTCTTGTTGTTCTCAGCTTTTATGGTTAAAAACACAGCTTGCTGATTACAAATTAAAGGCTGAAAATATTCCCTTGATGTGTGATAATATGAGTGCCATTAATATTTCTAAAAATCCAGTTTTGCACTCAAGGACTAAGCATATTGAAGTGAAATTTCACTCAATAAGAGAACATGTCCAAAAGGGGGATACTAGTATTCAATTTGTTAAATCTGAGGAGCAATTAGTAGATATTTTTACAAAACCATTAGCTGAGGATAGATTCTGTATGCTTAGGACTTGTCTAGGAATTTTGAGTTATGATTCTTTGTTTGAAAATTGCTGATGTATTTGCTGGAGATTTTTGTCTCATAAACAGGTATGAGACAATTCTGGGCAGGTGATGAACGTCTCCATCAAGCCAGCGTGTTCTGGGCTTGTTTCAAATGAAAGATAATCTGGGCCAACCTCAAAATCAGATTTAGAGTGGTCTAATGTGTTTCCTTAAATCCAACTATCTCTGGGCCCATATATGAATGTTACATTGTTTTGGTTGATGGGCTGTGTAATTTTTAAAATAACCTTTCATTAAATGGTTATAATCCAAAAATATTTTTCAGTTTATTTTTTGGTTTTTTTTTTCAAAATTAAAAATTCATTTCCTGTTTTATTTTCAAATCAAATCAAATCTTTATTTTATGAGGTCAGGTATTTTCATATCATTTCAAAAGGTAATGCAGTTACATGGTTTTGGAAAACCACTTTTGGGTACGGTTACCAACACTCCCTCTCTTCCCTCCATAACTTCTCCTCAAACTCTTCGGTTTCTTCCCTCTCACTCCACTGTCTCTCTTCATCAAAAGCCTCAATCTATCCAAAATGGGGAAGAAAGTCATTGCTAAAAGAGCACAGCGTGAGAAAATCCATAAACTTCCAGGATATCCTAGACCATCAACTCGTTCTCAAGACACCACTTTTACTCCTTCACCCTCTCCTCCTACCTCTCCTCCTCGCACTGTTCCCATGGCGCGAACCAAGACCACTCCAAGGTACCCTGCTCCTGCCAAACCGACGCCACCACCTAAGGCAACGCCATCCAAACCAAGTTCCTCAAAACCTAGTTCATCCAAGGGTAAGTGTCCTGCCGTTGAAGAACCTGTTCCTGAGACAACAAAACCTAAGTCAAGGTCTGTTCCTGTGCGTTCACAAAGAGGTAACCCTCATTGCCCTCTCAAATCTGTTAGAGAACCAGACATTGATCCTTTTGCTCACAAATCACACTTCATGACATCTCACTCAAATTATAACCCCCATCGTTTCAAATCTGCCATGAACCATGATTTTTATGAGGGAGTTATTCAGTATCATACTCTATGTCCCTCTTTTCTTGCTGATTTACCTGATTTGAAAAAGAAAGGTTTTCCTTTTGTTGAAAATTTGGAATTTTTAGACTGGAATCACCTTTTCAAAATCAAAAAACCTGTATATCCTCAGTTAGTCAAAGAATTTTACGCAAACATGACTTATCATGAGGGAAGTGTGCATTCTTATGTTAAGGGCAGAGACATTATCTTGAATAATAAAACTATCAGTGAATCCTTGAAGTACACTAATGTTGGGCCCTGTGCTTATACATCTGTGAAGTGGGATGAAGGTGTTGGTATCTCTTACCATGATGCTCTGGCTCACATTTGTGAACATGTTTCCTTAATTGATGGCATCACACCTACTCACAAAGCCCTCGGATATGAACGTGCTCAGTTGCACCGTATTGTCAACCACATTTTAATTTCTCAAAGTGGTTCATATCAAATGGTTTCTTACACAGACACACTTGTTTTGTATGCCCTAATCAATAAACAGAAATATCTTTTGCCTATTTGATGGCTAGATACATGTTTGATTCTGTTAGAAGTGTGAAAGATAAAGCACTACCTTATGGTATGTTTTTGACTTGCATATTTGAGACTTTTGGTGTTGACCTGTCAAATAAGGCTTATGAAAATAAACATTCATACCTAAAAGGGGGGTTCAGTGAAACAGCAAAAAGGACCTACTCGATCTGAGAGAGTGGTTCTAGATGATGATGATGAAGAGTACATCCCATATGACTCTCCTCCTCCTTCCACTGAGGGTACTTCCATTTCCACTGGGGAGAAATCTGCTCTGCTGAATGTGGTCAAGGATGTTGCTTAAGAGTTTGTTTCCCAATCAAATCATTTGATTGCCATGAGCAAGGAACAAAGGAAGCTAGCTAGCAAGTGTGAGAACTTCCTGAAGAAATCAAGAGATAGGGTGGTTGTGCTCATGACCTTCATTGATAACCTACATAATGATGAAGACATTGCCACTGATGTTGACGAGGAAGCTGCTTCGGAGGGGGATGGTTCTGATGCCTAGGATTTGTCTCATAAAAAGTGCTGCAGCTGCTCTCTTTTTGTCTCAAGAACTGTGTTTTATCTTGTTACTGTTTGCTCTACTTTTGATACTTGGATGACTGTAATAACCTAGGATTCTGATGCACTTATGGTAGTTTTGTTAGCTATTTGGACTATGAACTAACCTTTCTTGCAGGGCTTCTAGTGTTGTTTTTGTTGATCCGCCCTTGATGACAAAAGGGGGAGTAATAGTTTATGATTTTTCTGAGTAGAACTGAACTGAACTTTACTACTTTATTTTGCAAATTGCTTTTGCTGCTGTCATGATAGGAAATACTGGGCTGAATATGTGTTGCTAGTTATATAGAATCCCTTAGTCAAGTTACATCTTGAATAGCTCCTTTTTTAAGCTTAATGTAAATAGGAACAAAAAGGAAAGAGCATAGATTCAGGGGGAGCTACTGTTGAAAAGAAAGGGGGAGCAACACATTAGCAAGCAACCTCATTCAAAGGGAGTTTCTAAATCTTACTCAAACTCAACGTCCTTTGATTATTGATTAAATCATGTTTGTCAACAAGGGGGAGATTGTTGAGTTAAGAAATTAACTAAATTAATTAGTGATGACAAACATTACTTTTGGGCAAAATAAATAATTAAGTGTTGATTATTTAGATCTACATATTAACTAATTATTTATTGTTACAGGCCAAAGGTTAATAGCCCAAATGGAATAAAAAGAAATCAGCAAGAATATTGGGCTAAAAGCAAAATAAAGAGCCCAAGCAAAAGCAAAGAAAGAAGCCTAAGAAATTAAATCGGGCCAAGCATACCAATACCCGATCCAAGCCCGATCTGGTTTCAGAAATGCAAATCCCTCTCTTTTGCTTAACCAAAAGCAGCGTTCATCTCTCTCTCTGACCAAGTTAAATCAGTTTTAAAAAAGTAAGAAAGAGAAAGAGAGAGAGAACTACTTCACCAAGATAGTCACCAAAGAAGCAAGAAAGAGAAACTAAGCTTGAAAGGCAGAAGTCATCTCGACAAATCCAAACCAAATCAAGCTTACGTTATAGGTAAATCTTTTCCTCATACATGCAACTCGGTCTCATCTCTTCTTCCCAACTCTCTGCTCTATCCGAAATGGGATACATGGGAAAGAGGATTTCTGTTCTTCCCTGGTATGTATCTACGGTCTTAAACAAGACTTGGGAACCAAGTTGGTTTTCAAGGGCTCAGATCAAGTTGACCATTGGAAGATTTCTATGATTGTTGTTTTATGGCTTTCGGTCAAGATGAGGAAGTCAGAAGGAGAGTTTCTATTCTGAGGATTATTGAGAAAAAGTGAATCTGTGGTTGGTGAAGCTCAATGCTCAAGGTGTTGACCTTGGGAGAAGGTCCCAGCAACATGTAAGGAGAATAAAAGAAGACTTCTTGCTCATTCAGAACTAAGGAGAGAAAACCAGAGAGTGAGAACTGTGTTCTGTTAAGAAGTTCCTCTACTTGGATAATTCTTTCAAAGAAACATTCAGCCAATACTGAAGAACTGCATCTGAGGTTTGCGAATCTGGTTTTGCACATAGCAAAGAGGCTGCTGATGAAGTCAATCTCCTTCATGTTTTACTGATTGTAATGTACTTTTCTAAGTTTATCTTTCTGTTTCTTGTGAGAAAAGGCATTGTGAGAAAGCTCAAGTAAAAGCCATGAGTGGAAAAAGGCTGAGTGATACACTTGAGAGGAAAGCCTAGAGTTATTTTTCTGATTTCTTTAGGTTGGTTAAGTGTCTTGTATCTTGTACCTATTTGGTATCCCTTTCTTAGTTGGGTTAGCACTAAGAGTGAATAGTTAGGAGTTAGCATAGCCAATGTCAAGTTAGGTTAGAACTTGAGTGTGAAATTGGTGTATGTAATACTGTTAACTATAGTGAAATTCTTCCATAATTATGGAGGAGACTGGATGTAGGTTGCATAGCACAAGGCAACCGAACCAGGATACATGCTGGTGTTCATTTTTCTCTTCTCTGCTGAGTTTTATTTTATGATATTCATGAGACAAAAATAAATTGTCTCATAAATTTCCGCTGCTGAGTTCAAACAGATTCAGAATTGTAATTCTGTTTAAAAGGGTCATAACAGCAACTTAAAAAGGAAGGCATAGATTCAACCCCCCTTCTCTAAGCCTACTACAACCTTCATACTATAAATCTCAAAATATCAATGAATATTAGTTCTAATTAGATGAGCGGGACTTGTAGCTTTTTGCTTCTGAACAGTTTTGGCATCTCACTTTATCCTTTGATGTTTAGAATGATTGGCATCTATAGGAACTCAGAGTTCAGATAGTGTTATTGATTCTCCTAGTTAAGTATGTTGATTCTTGAACACAGCTACTTTTATGAGTCTTGGCCGTGGCCCTAAGCACTTTGTTTTCCAGTATTACTACCGGATACATAAATGCCACAGACATATGACTGGGGTGAACTAGCTTTTCGACAGCTCTTATTTTGCTTTGGATCACGACTTTAACCACTCAGTCTCAAGCTTTTCACTTGGACCTACATGCCACAAGTACATAGTTAGGGACAACTTGATTTAGCCGCTTAGGCCTGGATTTTATTTCCTTGGGCCCTCCTATCCTTTGATGCTCAAAGCCTTGGATCTTTTTTACCCTTGACTTTTGGTTTTAAGGGCTATTGGCTTTTTCTGCTTGCTTTTTCTTTTTCTTTTATATATATTTTTTCACCATTTTTTTACTGCTTTTTCTTGCTTCAAGAATCAATTTTTATGATTTTTTAGATCATCAATAACATTTCTCTTGTTCATCATTCTTTCAAGAGCCAACAATTTTAACATTCATAAACAACAAGATCAAAAATATGCATTGTTTAAGCATTCATTCAAAAAACAAAAAGTATTGTCACCACATCAATATAATTAAACTAATTTCAAGGATAAACTCGAAACTCATGTACTTCTTGTTCTTTTGTATTAAAAACATTTTTCATTTAAGAAAGGTGAAGGATTCATGGAATTATTCATAGCCTTAGGACATAGTTACTAAATACTAATGATCATGTAATAAAAACACAAACATAGACAAACATGAAGTTCAAAAACCAAAAAATAGAGAGATAAGAACAAGGAAGTTAAGGAATGATTCCACCTTAGTATGGGTGGCATCTTCCTCTTGAATAACCAATGGTGCTTTTGAGCTCCTTTATGTCTCTTCTTTGCCTTTGTTGCTTGATCCCTAGTGATTTTGGTGCTCCTATCCTTAGTTGCTCCCAATAATTGTGTGGAGGAAATGTATCCCTTGAGGCATCTCAGGGATTTCTTGATGAGGGAATTCCTCATGCTCTTATTGAGGTCTATGAGTGGGCTCTCTTGATGTGCAGTCAAATGCTCTACTACTAAGTTATGGACCCCTGAGATGAATCTCTCCATCTCCCATGACTCAGAGGTGGAAGCAATTGCCTTTCCTTTCCTCTTTCTTGAGGTTTCTCTGGCCTTAGGTGCCATCAATGGTTATGGAAAAACTAAAAAGCTATGCTTTTACCACACCAAACTTAGAATGTTGCTCGCCCTCGAGCAAAGAAAAGAAAGAATAGAAGAAAAAGAAGAAGATATGGAGGAGAGGGAGAGATATGTGGGTTTCGGCCAAGGGGGAGAAGAGAGGGTTGTGTTGTGTGAAAAAGAAAAAGGATGGAGGGGTTTATATAGTAGAGTGAGAGGGTAGTAGGTTTGGTCATTTAGGGTGGGTTTGGGTGGGAAAGAGATTTTGAATTTGAAGGTAGGTGGGGTTTATGGGGAAGAGTAGATGGATGTGAGTGGTGAAGAGGTGATGGGGAAGAGAGATTAAGGTGATTGGTGAAGGGTATTTAGGAAAGAGTGTTATTGGATTGTGTGAAGAAGAGAGAAGGTGAGTTGAGGTAGGTGGGGATCCTATGGGGTCCACAGATCCTGAGGTGATCCTGTGGGGTCCACAGATCCTGAGGTGTCAAGGATTTATCATCCCTGCACCAATTAGGCATGTAAAATGCCCTCTGCATGCAATCTTGGCATTCAACGCCAAATTGATGCTTGTTTCTGGCGTTGAACGCCAGCTCTATGCTTGTTTTGGGCGTTCAACGCCAATCTACATCATGTTTCTGGCGTTAAACGCCAGTTGTATGCTTGTTTCTGGCGTTTAACGCCAACTCTCCTCAGGGTGTAATCCTGGCATTTAAACGCCAGACTGCTACTTATTTCTGGCATTCAATGCCAGATTCATGCTCTGTTCTAGCGTTGAACACCAGCCAGATGCTCCTTACTGGCGTTTAAACGCCAGTAAGCTCTTCCTCTAGGGTGTGCTGTTTCTTCTGCTGTTTTTTATTCTATTTTTAATTTTAGTAATTTTTTTGTGACTCCACATGATCATGAACCTAATAAAACATAAAAGAACAATAAAAATATAGATAAATAAAAATTGGTTTGCCTCCCAATAAGCGCTTCTTTAATGTCAATATCTTGACAGTGAGCTCTCATGGAGCTCACAGATCATCAGAGCATTGTTGGGACCCCCCAACACCAAACTTAGAGTTTGAATGTGGGAGTTCAACACCAAACTTAGAGTTTGGTTGTGGCCTCCCAACACCAAACTTAGAGTTTGATTGTGTGGGCTTTGTTTGACTCTGTATTGAGAGAAACATTTCATGCTTCCTCTCTATGGTTGTAGAGAAAGATCCTTGAGCCTTAAGCACCAGGTAGTTCCCATTCAATTGAAGGACTAGTTCTACTCTGTCAACATCAATCACAGTTCCTGCTGTGGCTAGGAAGGGTCTTCCAAGGATGATGGATTCATCCTTATTCTTCCTAGTGTCTAAGATTATGAAATCAGCAGGGATGTAAAGGCCTTTAACATTCACTAACATGTCCTCTACCATTCCATAAGCTTGTCTTATTGACTTGTCTGCCATCTCTAATGAGAAAGTGGCAGTTTGTACCTCAAATATTTCCAGTTTCTCCATTACAGATAGTGGCATAAGATTTATACCTGACTCCAGGTCACACAGAGCCTTCTCAAAGGTCATGGTACCCATGGTACAGGGTATTAAGAATTTACCAGGATCTTGTTTCTTTTGAGGTAAAGTTTGCTGAACCCATGTATCTAGTTCACTAATGAGTAAGGGAGGTGCATTTTCCCAAGTCTCATTACCAAACAACTTGGCATTCAGCTTCATGATAGCTCCTAGATATTGAGCAACTTGCTCTCCAGTTACATCTTCATCCTCTTCAGAGGAAGAATAGTTCTCAGAGCTCATGAATGGTAGAAGAAAGTTTAATGGAATCTTTATGGTCTCTATATGAGCCTCAGATTCCTTTAGGTCATCAATAGAGAACTCCTTCTTGTCTGGGAGACGTCCCATGAGGTCTTCCTCATTGGGATTCACGTCCTCACCTTCCTCTCTAGGTTCGTCCATTTTGATTATGTCAATGGCCTTGCACTCTCTTTTTGGATTCTCTTCAGTATTGCTTGGGAGAGTACTAGGAGGACTTTCAGTGATTTTCTTACTCAGCTGGCCCACTTGTGCCTCCAAATTTCTGATGGATGACCTTATTTTACTCATGAAACTTAAAGTGGCCTTAGACAGATCAGAGACTATGCTTGCTAAGCTAGAGGGGCTCTGCTCAGAATTCACTATCTGTTGCTGAGAAGATGATGGAAAAGGCTTGCTATTGCTAAGCCTGTTTTTTCCACCATTATTAAAGCCTTGTTGAGGCTTTTGTTGATCCTTCCATGAGAAATTTGGATGATTTCTCCATGAGAAATTATAGGTGTTCCCATAGGGTTCACCCATGTATTTCACCTCTACCATTGCAGGGTTCTTAGGATCATAAGCTTCTTCTTCAAAAGATGCCTCTTTAGTATTGTTGGATGCATTTTGCCATCCATTCAGACTTTGAGAAATCATGTTGACTTGCTGAGTCAACATTTTTTTCTGAGCCAATATGGCATTAAGAGCATCAATTTCAAGAACTCCCTTCCTCTAAGGCGTCCCATTACTCACAGAATTCCTCTCAGAAGTGTTCATGAATTGGTTATTTGTAACTATGTCAATGAGTTCTTGAGCTTCTGCAGGCGTTTTCTTTAGGTGAATGGATCCACCTGCAGAATGGTCCAGTGACATCTTAGAGAACTCAGATAGACCATAATAGAATATATCCAAAATGGTCCACTCTGAAAGCATGTCAGAAAGACACCTTTTGGTCAATCTGCTTGTATCTTTCCTAAGCTTCATAGAGGGATTCACCATCTTTTTGTTTGAAGGTCTGAACATCCACTCTAAGCTTGCTAAATTTTTGAGGAGGAAAGAACTTAGCCAAGAAGGTCGTGACCAGCTTATCCCAAGAGTCCAGGCTATCTTTAGGTTGTGAGTCCAACCATGTTCTAGCTCTGTCTCTTACAGCAAAAGGGAAAAGCATTAGCCTGTAGACTTCAGGATCTACTCCATTAGTCTTAACAGTTTCACAGATCTGCAAGAACTCAGTTAAAAACTTATAGGGATCTTCTGATGGAAGTCCATGAAACTGCAGTTCTGTTGCATTAGAGGAACTAGTTGAGGCTTCAGCTCAAAATTGTTGGCTCCAATGGCAGGGATTGAGATGCTTCTTCCATCAAACTTGGAAGTAGGTGTAGTATAATCACCAAGCACCCTCCTTGCATTATTATTTTCGGCTGCCATCTCCTCTTCCTTTTCGAAAATTTCTGTAAGGTTGTCTCTGGATTGTTGTAATTTAGCTTCTCTTAGTTTTCTTTTCAGAGTCCTTTCAAGTTTAGGATCTGCTTCAACAAGAATGAACTTGTCCTTGCTCCTGCTCATATGAAAAACAAGGGAACAGAAAATAATAATAGGGATCCTCTTTACCACAGTAGAGAAATTCCTTTATGTTAGTAGAAGAAGAAAAGAATAGAAGAAGGAAAAGAGAAAAATTCGAACTCAGAAAGGAAGAGAGGGTTCAAATTTTAAGATGAAGAGAAGAGTGTTAGTAATTAAATAAATAAATAGAAAGAGATGAGAGAGAAGAGTTTTCGAAAATTAACTAAAATAAAAGAAAAATATTAAAGTTAAAATTCAAAAATTAAGAAAAGGAATAAAATAAAAATTAAAATTTGAAACAATTAGTTAAAAAAAATTTTGAAAAAGAGGAAGGTAATTTTCGAAAATTAGAGAGATAAAAGTAGTTAGGTGGTTTTGAAAAAGATAAGAAATAGTAAAACAAACAAAAAGTCAACTAGTTAGTTGAAAAAGATTTGAAATTCAATTTTGAAAAGATAAGAAGTTAGAAAAGATTTTTGAAATTGATTTTGAAAAAAGATATGATTGAAACTAAAACAAACTAAAAGATATGATTCTAGAATTTAAAGATTGAACCTTTCTTAACAAGAAAGTAACAAACTTCGAATTTTTGAATCAATCACATTAATTGTTAGTAAAGTTTTCGAAAATTATGAAATAAAGATAAGAAAAGGATTTTGAAAAATATTTTTAGAATTTTCGAAAAATAAGAAGAAAAATGAAAAAGATTTGATTTTTTTTAAAAAAGATTTTGAAAAGATAGGATTTTTAAAATTGAAATCTTGACTTGACTAACAAGAAACAACTTATTTTAAAAATTTTTGACTAAGTCAACCCAAAATTTCAAATTTTATGAGAGAAATAAGGGAAAGATATTTTTCTGAATTTTGAATTTTTAATGATGAGAGAGAAAAACACAAAAATGACTCACAACATGAAAATTATGAATCAAAACACATGATGCATGCAAGAACACTATGAATGTCAAGATGAACACCAAGAACACTTTGAAGATCAAGATGAACATCAAGACTTATTTTTGAAAAATTTTCAAGAAAAGAGAAACATGCAAGACACCAAACTTATAAATTTTCAATGCTTAGACACTATGAATGCAAAAATGCATATGAAAAATAACAAAAAACACAAAACAAGAAAATATGAAGATCAAACAAGAAGACTTACCCAGAACAACTTGAAGATCATGAAGAACACCATGCATGAGTTTTCGAAAAAAATGCAAAAGTTTTTAAAACATGCAATTGATACCAAACTTAAAAATTGACAGTAGACTCAAACAAGAAACACAAAAATATTTTTGTTTTTTTATGATTTCATTATTTTTTTGGATTTTTTGAAAATTAATTTTTGGAAAAATGAAAATAAATAAAAAATTTTGAAATATTTTTGAAAACTTTTTCTTGAAAAGAATATTACCTAATCTGAGCAACAAGATGAACCGTCAGTTTTCCAAACTCGAACAATCCCTGGCAACGGTGCCAAAAACTTGGTGTACGAAATTGTGATCATCAACAATGGCGCCAAAATATTGGTAGCGCTCTCAAACGTGAATCACACTTTGTCACAACTTCGCACAACTAACCAGCAAGTGCACTGGGTCGTCCAAGTAATACCTTACGTGAGTAAGGGTCTATCCCACGGAGATTGTTGGTATGAAGCAAGCTATGGTCATCTTGTAAATCTCAGTTAGGCAAATTATAATGGTTATAAATGGTTTTCGAAAATAATAATAAATAAAGCATAAAATAAAAATAGAGATACTTATGTAAATCATTGGTGGGAATTTCAGATAAGTGTATGAAGATGTTGTGTTCCTTCTGAATCTCTGCTTTCCTACTGCCTTCCTTTAATCCTTCTTACTCCTTTCCATGGTGTTCATACCTTGGATCAAGCTGTCCGACCCGGGATGTTCTACAGACAAAGCAACTGACCTCTTCAGGTCAGGACAACCCGACCTCTTTCCAAAGAGCTCGGCCAAGTCACCAGAAAAGCCCAAAGAAGGGCCCAAATAGAGGGACACGCCCCAAATCCTAAGGCAGCCCAAGCCTACAGAGAGAAGAGTGGTTCCCATGAAGATAAGCTGACCTCACCTAGAAGGTAAGATAAGATAAGATAACTAACTTATCTTATCTAAAAAGGTCACGCCTCATCATTATAAATACACTGGAGCACCCAGGTATAACTCATATTCTGATTCTACTCAATACCTGCTTAAGACCTTTGTTAACTTAAGCATCGGAGTCCCTTGCAGGTATCCCCCACCCTCCGGGGACGTAGGATCAGCACCATCACCAAGTCGGACACAACAGCACTGACCAGCACAGAAGATCTCGTCCGAGATCGACCCACAGTTTCAGGTAACCACGGAATATTGGCGCCATTGCCGGGGAACCTGGAAGTCATCCCAGCACCATGGCGGACGACCATGACAACAACCACGACTCAGATCTAGAAGATAGAACACCGCACAAAAACGCAGACACTACACCAAAAGATACTCCCCAAATCAACAAAAAGAACTCCCTAAACGAGGGAGCCCTGGATGCATTTCAAGATCGGTTAAAACAACTTGAGGAAGAAGCTCTACGTCAATGAGAAGCTGAGAAGGACCTGCAAATAGAAATAAGACGACGCCGGGAATTGGAGAACAAACTCCTAAAACTTGAAGCTGATGTCAAGACTAAAGCCAGCGGATCCACTCTCAAAGATAGCACCTGCAAGGAGCATGATCCATTCACCAAGGAGATCATGAAGACAAGAATCCCAAAAGACTTTAAACTTCCAAACATGACCTTGTATGATGGCATTACGGATCCCAGCCATCATCTCAATAACTTCAGGAGCAGAATGTATCTCACCGACGCCTCATATGCAGTTTGTTGCAAAGCCTTTCCAACTACTTTAACAAAAACAGCAATTAGATGGTTCGACAACCTCCCTCCTAGATCCATCTCGAGTTTCGATGACATGGCTAAGAAATTTCTAGTCAGATTCTCCATCCAAAAGGACAAAGCTAAACATGCGCCGAGCTTACTGGGAATTAGACAAGGAGAAAGGGAAACCCTACGCAACTACATGGAGAGATTCAACAAGACATGCCTGGATATAAAAAAACCTGCCAACAGAGGCCGCTATCATGGGCCTCATTAATGGCCTGCGAGAAGGGCCTTTTAATCAATCTATATCAAAGAAGTACCCCACGTCTCTGAACGAGGTGCAAGAATGAGTGAAAAAGTACATCAACATGGAAGAAAACTCCCGATTAGGAGAGACCTCAAAGGCCGGGTTCACCTCTCGGGATAAAGACAAAGATTCCAGAAAAAAGGAATATCACCATGGAGAGAAAATAAAAAATACCACAACTACATCCCTCTTCGGGTGTCTCTTGTGGATGTCTACAGAGATGTCTGCAACACAGAAAAAATACCACCAGCTCGACCACTCAAAGACAAAAAAGGAGGAGAAAATCGGGCTGAATATTGTGAATACCATCGGATCTGTGGGCACTCCACCAATGAGTGTTTTAACTTAAAAAATGTCATAGAAAAGCTCGTACGCGAAGGAAAGCTAGATCGATACCTGGCCACCCATGATGAAGAACAAAGGAAAAGAAGAAGAGCAGAAGATGTCGGACCAACCGCGCGATCATCTCGGACGCCAGAAAGACATGTCCACATGATACACGGCGGATTCGCCGAGGGAGGAATCTCTAAATCATCCTGCAAAAGACATCTCAAAGACGTATACCACGTCGCAGAAAAGGGGGAAGCACCCAACATCCCGGCGATCACGTTTACCAAAGAAGACGCATCCGGCGTCGCGTCAGGGCATGACGATCCCATGGTCATCACTATTATACTGGCAAATGCAAATCTTCACCACACGTTGATAGACCAGGGGAGCTCTGCCGATATCTTATTCAAAACCACTTTTGACAAACTCGGCTTGGAAGAAAAAGAACTCAGAGCATATCCGGACAGCCTGTTCGGGTTAGGAGATACCCCGGTTCAACCAATGGGATACATCTCGCTCCACACAACTTTTGGAAAGGGAAGTCAGTCAAGAACACTCAAAATAGATTGCATCGTCGTCGACGTAAGCTCAGCCTACAATGCCCTAATAGGTCGGGCAACGTTAAATCAACTCGGCGCAATAGTCTCGACCCCGCATCTATGCATGAAGTTCCCAACTGCAGAAGGAATAGCCACAGTAAAGGCAGATCAGAAGATGGCGCGCCACTGTTACAACGAAAGTCTAAACCTCAGAAGCAGAGGAGAAGAATTCCACACAATTGAGCTCGGTGGAGTTCGGAGGCGGGAGGAGCTCCGCCCACAACCTAAAGGAGAAATAGAGAAAATACAGATCGGGAACATCCCGAACAAAACAACCAAAATCAGCACACTCCTAAAAGGGGACATAAAAGAATCACTCATACAGTTCCTACGCGACAACGCCGACCTCTTTGCGTGGAAGGCCGCAGACATGCCAGGCATAGATCCCAAAATTATGTGCCACAAGCTAGCAGTCTACCCAAGATCTCAGCCGGTACAACAAAGGCGCAGAAAGCTAGGACCAGAACGCTCCCAAGCAGTGGAAGAACAGGTACAAGCTCTACTGGAAGCAGGCTTCATAAGAGAAGTCAAATACCCGCTATGGCTTGCTAATGTCGTTTTGGTAAAAAAGTCAAATGGGAAGTGGAGAATGTGCACCGACTATACCGATCTCAACAAAGCTTGCCCGAAAGATCTTTATCCGCTCCCAAACATCGACGCACTGGTAGATGTCTCCTCCAGATACAAATACCTCTCCTTTATGGACGCATACTCGGGATATAACCAAATCCCAATGTACCTACCCGACCAAGAAGAAATATCATTCTTAACCCCAAAGGCAAATTACTGCTACATTGTTATGCCCTTCGGTCTCAAAAATGCGGGAGCCACTTACCAAAGATTAATGAACAAAGTTTTTTCGAATCATATCAGAAAGATCATGGAGGTCTACATAGACGACATGCTAGTGAAGACGCAAAACGAAGAGATGTTATTCTCCGACCTGACACAAGTATTCAACACCATAAGATGACACGGCATGCAACTCAATCCCACGAAATGTACCTTCACAGTAGAAGCTGGTAAATTCTTGGGTTTTATGATCACACAGAGAGCAATCGAGGCAAACCCGGACAAGTGCAGGGCCGTACTCGACATGAAAATCCTGACTTGTATCAAAAAGGTACAACAACTCAACGGGCGGTTGGCAGTCTTGTCCAGATTCCTGGCTGGATCAGCAATAAGATCTCTCCCCTTCTACGCCACTCTAAGAAATGGAAAGGAGTTTGAATGGACAGCTGAATGCGAGAAAGCCTTCCAAGACTTCAAAAAATTTCTGGGATGGCCACCTATATTAAGTCGGCCACGGGAAGGAGAACCACTCATCTTGTACCTCGCAGTGGAAAATCGGGCAATAGCCTCAGCACTGGTCCGAAAAGACAACAATGGACAACAACCCATATACTTTATCAGCAAAGCATTACAAGGGTCCGAGCTGAACTACCAAAAAATAGAAAAGTTCGTTTATGCTCTCATAATAACATCTCGACGACTTCGCCCATATTTCCAGTCTCACACCATTAAAATTCGGACCAACCAGCCCATAAAAGGAATCTTACAGAAAACAGACTTGGCAGGCAGAATCTTGCAATGGGCAGTCTACTTGTCCGAATTCGACCTTCAATACGAAGCTCGGACAACCATTAAATCTCAATATCTGGCCGACTTCATTGTGGAATTTATGGACACACCGAAAATCCCTGCAAAATGGAATCTATACGTGGATGGCTCCTCAAATAAAACGGGAAGTGGCGCAGGCATAATAATTGAAAGCGACCAGGGGACCCAGATCGAACTCTCCCTCAAATTCGGGTTCCCTGCCTCAAACAATCAAGTGGAATATGAGGCACTACTAGATGGTTTGAAGCGGCTAGGGAGGTCGGAGCTCAAAAACTTATCATCTTCAGCGACTCACAGGTAGTCACTTCACAAATAACAGGAAGCTACCAAGCCAAATATCGCACTAGGAAAAAGTACCTGGACAAAACCAGGGAACAGCTCGGACAACTCAGAGAGTATGAGATTCGACACAAACCCCAGGAACAGAATGCCCGGGCCGATGCACTCTCAAAACTAGCTAGCACCAAACCAGAAGCCTTATCCAAGAAATTCTACAGAATCCATCAATCTCAGAAAAAGAAAAGGTCCTAGCCATAACAGGTCGCGATCAGGGATGGATGACCCCCATAATTAATTACCTCACAACAGAAGCCCTCCCTACAGATGAGAAAGAGGCAAAGAGGTTAAAACGGGAAGCACAATACTACACCATCATAAATAATACTTTATACAAAAGAGGAATTTCAACACCATTGCTAAAATGCGTGCCGACTTCCAACACTAAGGATATCCTAGAAGAAGTACACAGTGGCATTTGTGGCAATCACCTCGGAGCGCAAGCACTCGCCAAAAAAGTACTTCGGGTAGGATTCTATTGGCCAACTCTACAAAAAGAAGCCACAGAATTTGTAAGGACATGTTCGCCATGTCAAAAGCATGCCAACTTCCACACTGCTCCGCCAGAGGAACTCATCAGCGTAACCTCACCTTGGCCATTCGCAAAATGGGGACTCGATCTCCTCGGACCTTTTCCTCAAGGATCAGGACAAGTCAAATTTCTCATAGTAAGAATAGACTACTTCACAAAATGGATCGAGGCAGAACCCCTAGCCAATGCCACAGCTCAAAGAAATCGGAGATTCCTATATAGAAACATCGTCACAAGGTTCGGAGTTCCATACTCCATCACTACAGACAATGGTACCAAATTCACAGACGCAGGCTTCAGAAAACTAGCGGCCGACCTGAATATAAAACAACAATTTACCTCTGTTGAGCACCCCCAAGCCAATGGGCAAGCTGAAGCTGCTAACAAAGTTATATTAGCAGGGTTAAAATGAAGATTACAATATGTAAAGGGAGCCTGGGTTGAAGAGCTCCCGCAAGCCCTATGGGCATATCGAACGACTCCACATTCCACGACAAAAGAGTCACCTTTACGATTAGCCTACGCAATGGAGACAATGATCCCAGTGGAGGTCGAAGAAGGATCACCCAGAGTAATCCATTTTAGCGAAAAAGCTAATTCCCAACTTCAAAGGTAAGAGCTCGACTTACTTCCATAAATCCGAGAAAAAGCTCGGATAAGGGAAGAGGAGCTGAAATGACGAATGGCCTCCAGATACAACCGAAAAGTAATACAACGGGCCTTTGCTGAAAACAACCTCATCCTAATCCGAAACGATATAGGAACAACTCGACCTGGAGAAGAAAAGCTGGCAGCAAACTGGAAAGGACCCTTCCGAGTCATAGAAGTACTGGGAAAGGGTTACTACAGGCTTTCCGAACTTGACGGGCGAGAGCTTCCTAGATCATGGCACGCCTGCAACCTAATAAGGTACTATAGCTAGGGATGATAAAAGATCTTGGACAAGGCACACTCTTTTTCCTGAAAAAAGGTTTTTAAACGAGGTGCCCCGCCAAGACCTACAAATCACCCGACTTAGGAAATTAACTCCTCATGTATATTTGCATTTTCTTTTAAAATTTGTTCAGATTCTCTACAAACTCTCAAGTCGTATTATTCTGAAAACATTCATCGCCCGATTGTAAAGCTACATATCGACAAAAAGTGAAAATCAAATTCACTGCGTGATCACGATAAAAACGAGGGCTAAAAACCCAAATTCTACAAAATCGGCAAAGATGAAAACAGAATAATGCAAGAAGTAATAGAAAGTGATCCATAGAAAGGACCTGACGAGGACCTAATAAAATGGATTGCTATAAAATAACTTAAAGACTGGCCGGCACAAAAAGTCGGACTAGCCACAACAACCCAAGTTATAAGTAAAGCCCTGGAAAGAGGCCTGGCCAGCCCTATAAAAGATGATTACTATAACTTCGAAGAGCTCGACATGGCAAAGTCGGACTCCTACAAAAAGTTACTAAAGATAATCCCTGAAAAAGACCAAAAACAAGGTCCCAAAAAGAGGATTATCAAGTAACTCGACAGGGCCCGACGTGACAAAGCCGGCCCGAAAAGATAAAGTTACAAAAGATAATTCCTGAAAGAGACCTAAAACAAGGTCCAAAAAAGAGGATTATCAAGTAACTCGACAGGGCCCGACGTGACAAAGTCGGCCCGGAAAGATAAAGTTACAAAAGATAACCCCTGAAAAAGACCTAAAATAAGGTCCAAAAAAGAGGATTATCAAGTAACTCGACAGGGCCTGACGTGACAAAGTCGGCCCAGAAGGATAAAGTTACAAAAGATAATCCCTGAAAGAGACCTAAAACAAGGTCTAAAAAAAAGGATTATCAAGTAACTCGACAGGGACTGACGTGACAAAGTCGGCCCGGAAAGATAAAGCTACAGAAATAACTCAGAAGAACCCGACATGACGAAGTTGGCACAAATGACAAAGAGTTATAAAGTAATCCCTAAAAGAGACTTGAACAAGGTCCAAGAAAGAGAATTACAGAAATAACTCGTAAAGAGCTCGACATGATGGCCACCCGAAAACCTCAAAAAGCAAATCCTAATAGAGACCCCACAAAAGGTCCAACCGAAATGGATTGCTAAAGATAACTTTGGGACAAAGAAAGAAGACCAACACACAAGGTGGATTCAGCCTTAACAGAAGTCGGGCTACAAACATAAAGCAAAAAAGGTCCAATCCAAACACAAGTCGCAATAATGAACAAATTCAAGAAGCCATCAGAGTCAAGCCCAAGAGTTCGGAGACTATTTTGTTCAACGAAAATAAAGTTGCTAAGCAAAGCAACTAAAGAAGTACCAAAGTCAGAAGCATGCTTTACAAAATAAAAAGTTCAAAAGCCCACAGGCCGGGCTACGCCAAAATATACCAAAGATAATTAAAGAGAACTCGGAAGTCCCTCCTTAGCAGCATCAACATGAGGTGAAGGAGGACGAGCCTGGAGAGGCACCGCATCCACTGTCCCATCGCCTCGACTCAAGATCTGACAATCAGGATCTGACTCAACTACGGTCGAGGGGGCTGAAGAGACCGGCATAGTAGAAGCTTTAAGAGAAGGCACAGGAAGAGGCTCAACGTCATCATTAAGATCATCCGGGACAACCTTGCCATCCTTTACTACGTTATCAAGACTAAAGAGAGTCAAATCGGCATCAGGGGCAATAATCCGGACCTGCTCCCTCAGGTTTTCATAAGCGGCAGTCACGCTACCTACAAGGTGACCCTAGATCTCGGCATAATCAACCCGAGAGGTTTCTAAGTCATCTCGGAGATGCACCAACTCCCTATAAGCTGAGACATAGCTATCCTTGTGCTTCAATGCCATGTCCTCATCCAACTTCAAGGAAGCCGCCAAAGCGATAGAACTAGCCTTCTCACCCTCCAATTCCTTTTCTACGTTCGCCAACTTCACCTCCAACTCCTCCTTCAGACCCTTGATCTGATCAAACTCCGATTTAGCCTTTTCCATGAAGGATTTCGTAGCATACCCTGAGCAGTTTGGAAAATAGCCGCACCCATATGTGCCATCTTCACACTATTTATGGTGATGAAATCTAGGTGCTAAAGAAGGGACACATCATCCATGGAAAGCGCACCGTAAGGGGCAATTTGCTGGTCGACAAACTTGACAGCATCAAAATCCGAGGCATCCAAGTTAAAGGGCTCAGATGTTTTCTGCTTTTTCAAGGAAGGAGCACCAGAAGCAGCAGTAGAAGTTTGTGGAGGATCTACCAGGCGAACCTGAGGAGTAGGGATCACCCTCCTCGGCCCGGGGGAACTCGGCACGGGCGGTTTCATGATAGTTTGAGAAGACCCCTCCCCAGCCGCCTTGACCGAGATGTTTTGTGCAACGGCTGCCTTCCTGGCTTTTTTGAAAGCCTTCATGGAGTCATTATTTTTCAACATTTCTGAAAAACAGAAAAGACAGAATCAACAAACAAAAGTCATGGATCACAGGGGTAAAATAGAATAAAATAACACGTCAGTCAATACCCAACACTTTTCGGACTAAAGATGGGTCCCCCAGAAATTTCTTAGTATCCAGATGCGGAGGCTCCCCCCAAATATCCTCCAATACACTCACAAAGGCATGTTCGACCCCGTCCAACATCTCCCAAGTATACCGAGACACCATGACATTCTTTTGCCACTCAAGAGGAAAAGCAGGTTCATCATTTTCATCAAGAAAAAAGGGGCGAACCCCCTCAACAGCTCAAACTTTAAAGAAATAGTTTTTAAAGTCCTTAAAGGACTCATCATACATGGCAAAGACTTTATGCCCTTGAGCAGATCTAAAGGAAACCCAAGAAGCATTCTTTTTTGAAGAGGCCCTAGGCTTGGCCGAAACAAACAAATAGAGGAAAAGAGTTAGAGAAGGCTTGATGCCTAACTCTTGACACAACAGCTGAAAAATTTTTATAAAACCCCACGAATTGGGATGAAGCTGGGATGGAGCAATGTTACAATACCACAACAAGTTGGTCTCAAAAGCGGAAAAAGGAAAAGTAATGTCCAACAGACTAAAGAAGTATTCATAAGCATAAAAATAGGGATGCTCCCCCTCAACTGAAGTAGGAAAACAAACTCTCTCATTGGAATCAGGCGCTACCAGCTCATAATTCCCTTCTTGGGCACCACTACCACAAACCCTATGGTGTTTTTGCAGCTCTCTACAGAAGTCGGAATCCACTACTGAAAGACATAGAAGAACCATGAAATCCACCCAATCGGCCATGCCCTCAGGGACTTGGGAAGACGTATCAACAATATTATTGCGAGAAGCCATAAGACCAACTAGCCTACAATAAAGAAAAGAATATCGGATTACTAAAACACATCTCGGACAGCAGCAAAACAACTCGACTACACAACCCAGCACATTACAAGCAACAAAAGGAGTCCCCAGGACTTACACTAAAAATCCTGGGGCACCATTTGGGGGCAACCACAATACTAGAACCCAAGAAGATTTACAAGATTCACACCCTAGCAACAATCCTTCGCTTTCAATACCAGAAACAACAACCGAAGCAGAAATCATCAAGAAAACATCGTCTTCATCAAAAGAGAAGCTACCAACAGAACCTAAAACCACTAAAGGAGTAACCTTTTTTCAAGCAGCGACAACATGTAAAACCCTAGAGACACTAAACAGAAGAGGACCAGAACACGTACATCACAGCGGCAGTCAAGCACGGCAATATGAAAAGATTCAAGCTTTCCAACATAGATGCAGGCAAAATCAAAACTTTATCACATTCCAAAAAGAAGCAAGGAAAAGAACCAACCTGAGGAAAAGAGGAAGCGCTGAAGAAAGTGAAGAAAGAAGGAAACCAAAATCGCACTCCAAGAGCAACACCAAACGATCGCCAATCAAACGTCGCAGAAAGGAAATGAGAAAATCACAGAGAAAATAGAAAAGAGAGAAAGAAGGTTACGAAGAAGAGAAACCGTTTTTCAAATGCGAAGTTTAAAAATAAAGAGACCCAGAGAAAGCGGAGCATTAAAAGCCCATTAATGAGGGTGTTAAACCCTCACACGTTTCCAAAGCTAGAGCTCTAAATGCAAAAGCGCGCGCTTAAAGAAGCAGAAACGTTCCACATTCAAAAAGGAGCTCTACAAAGATAAAGCGACAAAATGCTCGAGTTCGGTTTTGCCCAAGCAGTCTCGAAGACCAAGACTCGACCTCCAGATAAAGACCGAGCTCGAGTAGGGGCACTGTTCATACCCTGGATCAAGCTGTCTGACCCGGGATGTTCTACAGACAAAGCAACCGACCTCTTCAGGTCAGGACAACCCGACCTCTTTCCAAAGAGCTCGGCCAAGTCACCAGAAAAGCCCAAAGAAGGGCCCAAATAGAGGGACACGCCCCAAATCCTAAGGAAGCCCAAGCCTACAGAGAGAAGGGCAGTTCCCATGAAGATAAGCTGACCTCATTTAGAAGGTAAGATAAGATAAGATAACTAACTTATCTTATCTAAAAAGGTCACGCCTCATCACTATAAATACACTAGAACACCCAGGTATAACTCATATTCTGATTCTACTCAATACCTGCTTAAGACCCTTGCTAACTTAAGCATCGGAGTCCCTTGCAGGTACCCCCCACCCTCCGGGGACGTAGGATCAGCACCATCACCAAGTCAGACACAACAGCACCGACCAACACAGAAGATCTCGTCCGAGATCGACCCACAGTTTCAGGTAACCCTCGGAACACATGGCAAGCTGTATGTAGGGCATCACCGTTGTCAATGGCTACTTCCCATCCTCTCAGTGAAAATAGTCCAAATGCTCTTGTCACAGCACGGCTAATCATCTGTCGGTTCTCAGTCATGTCGGAATAGAATCCATTAATTCTTTTGCGTCTGTCACAACGCCCAACAATCGTGAGTTTGAAGCTCATCACAGTCATTCAATCCCTGAATCCTACTCAGAATACCACAGACAAGGGTTAGACTTTCCGGATTCTCAAGAATGGCCACCAAAGGGTTCTAGCTTATACCACGAAGATCCTGATTAATGAATCCAAGAGATACACGCTCGTTCTAAGGTAGAACGGAAGTGGTTGTTAGTCACGCGTTCATAGGTGAGAATGATGATGAGTGTCACGGATCATCACATTCATCATGTTGAAGAGCAGCAAATATCTTAGAAGAAGAATAAGCATGAATTGAATAGAAAATAGTAGTAATTGCATTAATACTCGAGGAACAGTAGAGCTCCACACCCTTAATCTATGGTGTATAGAAACTCCACCGTTGAAAATACATAAGTGATAAAGGTCCAGGCATGGCCGAATGGCCAGCCCCTAAAACGCGATCAAAGGATCAAAATACAATCCAGAGATCTGGTCAAAAGACTAGACACCTAGTACAATAGTAAAAAGTTCTATTTATACTAAACTAGTTACTAGGGTTTACAGAAATAAGTCTAAATACAGAAATCCATTTCTGGGGCCTACTTTGGTGTGTGCTAGGACTGAGCTTGAGCTTTACACATGCAGAGACTTCTCTTGGAGTTAAACGCCAAATTGTAACATGTTTTTGGCATTTAACTCTGGTTTGTGACGTGTTTCTGGCGTTTTACTCTATAATACAGCATAGAACTGGCATTGAACGCCAGTTTGCGTCATCTAAGATCGAACAAAGTATGGACTATTATATATTGCTGGAAAGCTCTGGATGTCTAATTTCCAACGCCATTGAGAGCGTGCCACTTATAGTTCTGTAGCTCCAGAAAATCCATTTCGAGTGCAGGGAGGTCAGAATCCAACAACATCAGCAGTCCTTTGTCAGCCTGAATCAAATTTTTGCTCAGGTCCCTCAATTTTAGCCAGAAAATACCTGAAATCACAGAAAAACACACAAACTCATAGTAAAGTACAAAAATGTGAATTTTGCCTAAAAACCAATAAAAACATCCCTAAAAGTAAATAGATCCTACTAAAAACTACCTAAAAACAATGCCAAAAAGCGTATAAATTATCCGCTCATCAGTTACACTTGCGGTACATAGCCGGTCCCAAGCCTGGATAAAGGAGGAGGGTTGTGTTAGGTCTTCGGCAACCAACATAAAAATATAGCCGAACTCCCATGACATGAATCAAAGACATTATTGCGCTAAAACTAGGTCGTTGCCCGGAAGCAACGCGCCGTATGTCTCGAGTACGGTGTCAAAGCAAGAGCCACTGCATCGGTGCCCGGATGTAGTGTTAAATGAGCAAGGGTTCTCGCGTTTTCGTGAACGGGCGAGGGTAAATAAGCTAGTTCACAAAGTAAAAGGTAAAGGTCGAAGCGATAGAAGGTTGAGATTTGGGACATGGAACATAGGCACTCTAACAGGAAAGTCCATGAAGGTGGTGGACACCATGACAAGGAGGAAGATTAACATTATGTGCCTACAAGAAACAAAATGGGTTGGTGCAAAGGCTAGGGAGTTGGATACTTCTGGTTTCAAACTTTGGTATACAGGAAAGGAGAAGAATAGGAATGTGGTTGGACTAATTGTGGATAAGCAGTGGAAGAAGGACGTAGTGAATGTCAAGAGGGTTGGAGATCGGATCATCTCTATCAAACTTGTAGTAGAGGGAGGTGCTTTCCATGTGATTAGCGCCTATACACCGCAAGTGGGTTAGGACGAACAACACAAGATAAGGTTTTGGGAGGATTTAGAGAGTTTAGTTCAAGGCATACCTTTGGGAGATAAGATTTTCTTAGGAGGAAATTTAAATGGCCATGTTGGAAGAGAAGTGACTGGATATGGGAGTATTCACGGAGGCCATGGTTTCGGCATGATCAATGCCGAGGGTAAAACTATTTTGGACTTTTCCTCAACCTTTGATCTTCTCATCGCAAATACATGTTTTAAAAAGAGAGATGAACATCTTATAACCTATAAGAGTGGCATGACAAGCTCTCAAATCGACTTCTTCTTGTTGAGGAGAGTCGACCGGAAATTTTGCATTAACTGTAAAATTATCCCGAGAGAGAGTTTGACAATACAACATAGGGTGCTCGTCATGGATTTTCGCGTTGAGTAAAAGTTGAGGAAAAGACATCATACGAAGAAACCAAGGACGAGGTGGTGGCGGATGAAAGGTGAGGAACAAAGAAGCTTCCTAAGACGGGTAGGAGAAGTGGCAAAGTGGGATGGGAATAGAAGCGCGGAAGAGATGTGGAGGGAGATGGCAAAAGTTATTAGAAGAACAGCAAAAGAAAGTTTTGGTGAATCTAAAGGAATAGGACCAAGAGACAAGGAGTCCTGGTGGTGGAATGCGAGTATGCAAGAAAAGATAAAGATAAAAAGGGAATGCTTTAAAGAGTGGTCTTTATGCCGCAATGCAGATAACTGGAAAAAATATAAGGCGGCTAAGAAAGAGACAAAAGTGGCTGTAAGTGAAGAAAAAACAAGAGCATATGAGGGTCTCTACCAGTCTTTGGACACGAAAGAAGGAGAAAAAGGTATATATAGAATCGCAAAGAGCCGGGAAAGAAGAACGAGAGATTTGGATCAAGCTAAGTGCATAAAGGATAAGGATGGAGAGGTGTTGGCTCAAGAGGAGAAGATTAATGAAAGGTGGAAGAGCTACTTCTACGAGTTATTTAATAAGGGACAGAAGACTCTTCCGAGCCTTGGTCGATTATGCACAAGGGAAGAAGATCAAAACTTTGACAACTATCAAAGCATTCGAGACTTTGAGGTAAAAGAGGCTCTAAAGCAGATGAAAAATGGCAGGGCAGTAGGACTTGATAATATCCCGATTGAGGTTTGGAAGGGTCTTGGAGAAAAAGGCATCAACTAGTTAACCAAGCTTTTTAATGAGATTTTAAGGTCAAAGAAGATGCCTGATGAGTGGAGAAAGAGCACCTTGGTACCTATCTACAAGAATAAGGGGGATATACAAAGTTGTGGAAACTATAGAGGGATTAAGCTTATGAGTCATACTATGAAGTTATGGGAAAAGGTGATAGAACGGAGGTTGAGAAAAGAGACACAAGTAACAGAGAACCAATTTGGATTTATGCTAGGAAGATCTACCACTGAAGCGATATACCTATTAAGAAGGATGATGGAGAGGTATCGTAGTAGTAAAAGGGATCTACATATGGTGTTTATTAATTTGGAAAAAGCGTATGATAGGGTACTGTTCCGAAAGTTACCTGAAACTGTAGGTCGATCTCGGTCGAGATCTTCTGTGTTGGTCGGAGCCGACGTGTCCGGCAGGTGTATAGCGGCCGGAGCTGGTGTGTCCGACTTGTGGAACTAAGAGTGCTGCTGATCCTTTATCACCGAAGGGTGGGGGGTACCTGCAAGGGACTCCGATGCTTAAGTTAGCAAGGGTATTAAACATGTATTGAGTAGAATCAGAGTATGAGTTATACATGGGTGCTCCAGTGTATTTATAATGGTGAGATGTGACCTTCTGTGGATAAGATAAGTTAGTTATCTTATCTTATCTTTATCTTATCTTTAAGTGAGGTTAGCTTATCTTCAAGGGAACCGCCCTTCTCTCTGTAGGCTTGGGCTGCCTTAGGATTTAGGGCGTGTTCCTCTATTTGGGCCCTTATTTGGGCTTTCCTGTTGACTTGGCCGAGCTCATACAAAAGAGGTCGGGTTGTCCTGACCTGAAGAGGTCGATCGCTTTATCCGTCGAACATCCCGAGTCGGACAGTTCGACCCAGGGTATGAACAGTGCCCCTGCTTGAGCTCAGTCTTCTTTTTTGAGGTCGAGTCCTTGACTTCGGTCCTTCTTTGGTGAAGCCGAACTCAAGCAGTTCATTGATTCTTTTGTAGCAGCTTTGAATGTAGAACGTTTCCTCTAAAAGACGCGCGCTTTTATATCGGCGCTTTTTTGGGAACGTGCGAGGGTTTAATGCCTTCTTTAATTTAAACATTAATTTCCCCGTTTCTCCTAGGCTCTTTACTTTTGATTTTGAAAATCCAGAAAACGGTTTCTCTTCCTTTATTTTCCTTGTAACCTCTTCGTAACTTCTTCCTCTTCTCTCTTCGCTCTCTGTCTTTCGCTTGCGTTTCTGCTTCCTGGCGTTAGCGGCGTCGCTCGGCGGTTTCCTAGGTAACTTTCATTTCTGCCCTTTTCGAAGTTTCTTCTGTCTCCAGGTTAGTCCCCTTTCGTGCTTTCTTTTTTATTTTGGTTTTGTGATGAGGTTTTGGTCTTGATCCTCTCTTTTTGAAAAAGTTTGGATCTTTCTGTTTTCCTTGATCCCTAAATTTGTTGAAATGTGCTTTCTGAGAGTTTCTCTATCTTCTGCATGATCCTTTTCGCCTCTGTTGGGTGCCTTTAGGGCTTTGCATGTTTTTGTTGTTTCTATTTTTGATACTGCTTGTCCGTGTCTGTTCCTCGTTTATTTGAAGGTTGCTTTTGTCTGTTCTTAAAAAAGGTTGCATCTTTTAATGGTCTCTGCTTGGCGTGCTTTTCTGTGATGATTTTCTTGTATTTTTGCTGAAAAGTGTTTGCTGTTTTGAATTCTTTTTGAGAAATGCTGGGATGCAAACTGTAGATCTTTTTCTAGAAACCTTGCTTTGTTGCTACCTCCAAAGGATGCCCCAAGACTTTGGTTTGAGTCTTGGGGTTTTCCTTTTCTTGCTTTTCATTGCCTGAGAAGTATTAACCAAGTTGTTTTCTCCTTTGTCCGAGATGTTTGTAGTAACCTTATCTTCTTTTCTTACTTGTAGGATTAGTTGGCCTCATGTCTTCTCGCAATAACATTGTAGAGATGTCTTCCAGAGTTCCCGAGGGGATGTCCGATTGGCTGGACTCCCTTGTTTTGTTGTGTGTTTCTGTTGTGGATGCTGAGTTTTGCACAGAACTGAGGAAGTGCCATAGGATTTGAAGTAACAATGCCTGTGAGGAGGATTACGAGCTTGTTGCCCCTGATTCTGACGAGAGAGTTTGCTTTCCGACTTCTGTTGAGGGAGAGCGTCCCTTCTTTTATGCTTATGAATACTTCTTCAGTCAGTTGAACGTTTCTTTTCCTTTTACTGCTTTTGAAACCGACCTGTTGTGGTCGTGTAACATTGCTCCATCCCAGCTTCACCCGAATTCCTGGGGTTTTATTAAAATTTTTCAGCTTCTCTGTCGAGAATTAAATGTAACACCCTCTCAAACTCTTTTTCTTTACTTGTTTGTTTCTGCCAAACCCGGCGGTTCTTCGAAAAAGAAAGCTTCCTGGGTTTCCTTCAGGTCTGCCCAGGGCCATAAGGTTTTTGCTATGTATGATGAGTCTTTTAAAGACTTCAAGAATTATTTCTTTAAGGTTCGTGCTGTTGAGGGGGCCCGCCCCTTTTTTCTTGATGAAATTGATGAGCCCTCCTTCCCTCTAGAGTGGCAGAAGGATGTAAGAGTGTCTCGCTACACTTGAAAGATGCTTGATGATGTCGAGCGCGCTTTTGTAGTCGTTCTTGAGGATCTCTAGGGGAAACCACCCCATCTTGATACAAAAAGATTTTTGAATGACCCGTCCTTGGTTCGGACTGTTTTGGGTATTTGTCTGACTATTTGTCTGACTTGTTTCTATACTTGTTTCCTTTTTCTTTCTCTCATCGAATTTGTAACTCTTTGTTGTGGCTGATTTTTTATTTGCAGGGATGTCTAAGAACAAAGACTCCATGAAGGCCTTTAAAAGGGCAAAGAAGGCAACTGCTGCTCTGAACATCTCGGCCAAAGTGACCGGCGAGGGATCTTCTCAGGTCCCCGTGAAGCCTCCCGTGCCGAGTTCTCTCGGGCCGAGGAAAGTAATTCCTACTCCTCGGTTTCATCAGGTCGATCCTCCTCAGACTTCTGCCGCTGCTTCTGGTGTCCCTCCCTTAAAAAAGCAAAAAACATCCGAGCCTTTTAATCTGGATGCCCCGGACTTTGATGCCATCGAGTTTGTTGACCAGCAAATTGCCCCCTATGGTGGGCTTTCCATGGACGACGTGTCTCTTCTTCAGCATTTGGATTTTATCACCAAAAATAGTGTGAAGATGGCTCATATGGGTGCGGCTATTTTCCGAACAATTCAGGGGATTTCGATTCATGCCACCAAATCCTTTATGGAGGAGGCCAAGTCAGAATTTGATCGGATCAAGGGTCTGAAGGAGGAGTTGGAAGTGAAGTTGGCAAAGGTGGAAAAGGAGCTGGCGGGTGAGAAGGCCAGCTCTATTGCACTGGCTGATTCTTTGAAGTTGGCTGAAGACATGGCCTTAAAGCATAAGGATAGCTATGTCTCAGCTTATAGGGAATTAATGCGCCTTCGGGATGAGTTGGAAACTGCTCGAGCTAATTATGGCGAGCTTCAGGGTCACCTTGTGGATAGCGTAACTGCTGCCTCCGAGAACCTAATGGAGCAGTTCCGGATTGTTGCTCCTGATGCCGACTTGACTCTCATCAGCCTGGACAATGTTGTGAGGGATGGTAAGATTGTCCCGGATGACCAGGATGATGATGAGGCTGACCCTCCCCCAGTGCCTTCTCTTAAAGTGTCGACCTCCTCAGTTCCTCCCGTTACGTCCGATCCGGATTGCCAGATTCTGAACCGGGATGATGGAACTGTAGATGCTGTGCCTATACAGACTTGCCCTCCTTCTCCCCGTACTGATGCTGCCGGGAAGGCTCCTGATCTTAGCTGATTTTCTTGCTTGAATATTTGTGTAAATAGCCCGATTTATGGGCTTTTGAACTTTGTTTATTGTTTCTCTTAACTGCTGACTCTTTTAGTTGTCTGCCTAGCAACTTTTTTTGAAAAACAAAAGTAGCTTCCGAGGTTGGTTTGTGGTGGCCTCTTGAAGCTTTATCATACTATGTTTTTATTATGGTATCCGTTGAGATCTTGCTACTTTGGCCTCTTTAGATTGCTTTCGTATTTATTGTTTGTAGCTTGGATCCTTTTGAGGCCGTGACTGTGGGGGGGCCCGACTTGTTTCTCAGTTTCCTCGCTTTTTGTTCGTATTTTTAGCGCCTCATAACCAATTTCTTTATGTTGGTCCCCTTCTAAGTTATTTCTGTAATCCTCTTTTTGGACCATTGTTAGGTCTTCTTTTAGGGATTACTTTTATAACTTATCTTCGTAGGAGACCGACTTCGTTAGGTCGGTCTCTTCAAAGTTGTTTTTGTAATCCTCTTTCTTGGACCTTTGTCAGGTCTCTTTCAGGGATTACTTTTACAACTTGTCTTTGTAGGAGACCGACTTCGTTAGGTCGATCTCTTCTAAGTTGTTTTTGTAATCCTCTTTCTTGGACCTTTGTCGGGTCTCTTTCAGGGATTACTTTTACAACTTATTTTTGTAGGAGACCGACTTCGTTAGGTCGATCTCTTCTAAGTTGTTTTTGTAATCCTCTTTCTTGGACCTTTGTCAGGTCTCTTTCAAGGATTACTTTTACAACTTGTTTTGTAGGAGACCGACTTCGTTAGGTCGATCTCTTCTAATTTGTTTTTGTAATCCTCTTTCTTGGACCTTTGTTAGGTCTCTTTCAGCGATTACTTTTACAACTTGTTTTTGTAGGAGACCGACTTCATTAGGTCGATCTCTTCTAAGTTGTTTTGTAATCCTTTTTCTTGGACCTTTGTCTGGTCTTTTTTAGGGATTACTTTTACAACTTGTTTTGTAGGAGACCGACTTCGTTAGGTCGATCTCTTCTAAGTTATAGCAATTCCTCTTTAATAGGGTTGGCCAGACCTCTTTCCAGGGATTTGCTGATAACTTGGGTTGACTTGGTCTGACTTTTTGGTGTCGGCCAGTCTTTTTAAGTTATTATATAGCAATCCATAAGACCTCGTCAGGTTCTTTTTAGGATCACTTTCGATAACTTCTTACATTATTCTATGTTCATCTTTTGTCGATTTGTAGATGGTGGTTTCTGTCCTGGTTTAATCGACTTTTAGGTGAATTGCGTTTTCACCTTTGTCGGTCGATTATTCCTATCAAGATCGTACAGTAAATCTATTCTTTCACTTTCTGTTCAACCCGTTGCTTTATAATCGGACGATGAATGCTTTAGATTAATGTGTCTTGAGAACTTGTAGAATATCTGAAATGCATTTTATTTAAAAGAAGTGCAAATATATACAGGCGGGAGTTTTTCATACCCTTAAGTCGGATTAAATCTCAATCTTGATGCCTCATTAAAAAACCTTTTCAGGAAAAAGAGTGCATCTTGAGATCTTTTACCTTTCCTAGCTATAGTACCTTCTTAGGTTACAGGCGTGCCATGATCTGGGGAGTTCTCGTCCCTCGAGTTCGAACAGTCTGTAGTAGCCCTTCCCAAGTACTTCTGTGACTCGGTAGGGTCCTTTCCAGTTAACTGCCAGCTTTCCTTCTCCAGGTCGAGTTGTTCCAATATAATTTCGTATTAAGATGAGATCGTTCTCCGTGAAATCTCTTGGCACTACCTTTTGATTATACCTGGAAGCCATTCACCGCTTTAGTGCTTCTTCTCTGATCGGAGCTCTTTCTTGGATTTCCGAAGTAGGTCGAGCTCTTCTCTTTGAAGTTGAGAGTTGGTTTGTTCATTGTAGTGGACTACTCGGGGAGACCCTTCCTCAACTTCTATTGGAATCATTGCCTCCACTCCGTATGCTAGTCGAAATGGGGATTCGTTTGTAGTGGAATGTGAAGTTGTTCGATACGCCCATAAGACTTGCAGAAGTTTCTCGGCCCAAGCTCCCTTTGCTTCTTGTAATCTCCGTTTCAGCCCGGCCAATATGACTTTGTTGGCTGCTTCGGCTTGTCCATTGGCTTGGGGGTGTTCGACGGAGGTGAACTGGTGTTTTATGTTTAAGTCGGCCACTAGTTTTCTAAAGCATGAATCTGTGAATTGGGTGCCATTATCCGTGGTGATGGAGTATGGAACCCCGAACCTTGTAATAATGTTCCTATATAGGAATTTCCGACTTCTTTGAGCAGTGGCGTTGGCTAGGGGTTCTGCCTCGATCCATTTTGTGAAGTAGTCTACCACTACTATGAGGAATTTGACTTGTCCCGATCCCTAGGGAAAGGGTCCGAGAAGATCGAGTCCCCACTTTGCAAATGGCCAGGGTGAGGTTACACTGATGAGTTTTTACGGTAGGGCGATATGAAAGTTGGCATGTTTCTGACATGGTGGACATGTCTTTACAAATTCGGTAGCTTCCTTTTCTAGATTTGGCCAATAGAATTCTGCCCGGAGTACCTTTTTGGTGAGAGCTTGTGCTCCGAGATGATTACCACAAATGCCGCTGTGTACTTCCTCCAAGACTTCTTTTGTGTTGGAGGTCGGTATGCATTTTAACAATTGTGTTGAGATCCCTCTTTTGTATAGGATGTTATTTATGATGGTGTAGTACTATGCCTCCCTTTTTAACCTCTTTGCCTCCTTTTCATCTGTGGGGAGCGCTTCTGTTTTGAGATAGTTAATTATGGGAGTCATCCATCCTTGATCCCGACCTGTTATGGCTAGTATTTTTTCTTCTGATATTGATGGGTTCTGCAGTATTTCTTGGATGAGGCTTCTATTGTTGTCCCCTGGTTTGGTGCTGGCTAGCTTTGAGAGTGCGTCAGCTCGGGCATTTTGCTCGCGGGGTATGTGGCAAATCCTATATTCCTCGAGTTGTCCGAGCTGTTCTTTGGTTTTATCCAAATATTTTTTCATGGTAGGATCTTTGGCTTGGTAGCTTCCCATTATTTGCGAGGTAACGACTTGTGAGTCACTGTAGATGTTGAGTTTCTGAGCTCCAATTTCCCTAGCCAGCTTCAAACCAGCTAATAATGCTTCATATTCCTCCTGGTTGTTTGAGGCCGGGAATCCGAATTTCAGGGAAAGCTGAAGTTGGGTTCCTTGGTTGCTTTTGATTATCACACATGCACCGCTTCCAGCTTTATTTGAGGAACCGTCCACGTATATGTTCCACTCTATGGGGATTTCCGTGGTATCTGTGAATTCTGCAATGAAGTCGGCTAGGTATTGTGATTTGATGGCTGTCTGTGCCTCATATTGGAGGTCAAACTCGGACAACTCGATTGCCCACTGTAGGATTCTTCCTGCTAGATCTGTTTTCTACAATATTCCTTTTATGGGCTGGTTGGTCCGAACTTTAATGGTGTGCGCTTGGAAGTACGGGCGAAGTCGTCGAGATGTGAGTATCAGAGCGTAGGCGAACTTCTCTATTTTCTGGTAGTTCAGCTCTGACCCCTGTAGTGCTTTACTAATGAAGTAGACGGGTTGTTGTTCCCTTTCGTCTTTTCTAATTAATGCTGAGGCTATTGCCCGACTTCCTACTGCAAGGTATAGTATGAACGGTTCTGCCTCTTGTAGTCGAGATAGGATGGGAGGCTGTTCTAAGAATTCTTTAAAGTCTCGGAAGGCTCGCTCACATTCAGTTGTCCACTCGAAGTTCTTTCCCTTCCTTAAGGTAGTGTAGAAGGGGAGGGACCTTATTGCTGACCCTGCTAGGAATCTGGACAAGGCTGCCTGTCTCCCATTGAGTTGTTGTACCTCTTTGACGTAGGTTGGGCTTTTCATGTTGAGTATGGCCTGGTATTTATCTGGATTTGCCTCGATTCCTCTTTGTGTGAGCATAAAGCCCAAAAATTTACCTGCTTCCACTGCGAATGTGCATTTAGCCGGGTTGAGTCGCATGTTGTGCTTCCGTATGGTGTCGAACACTTGAACCAAGTCGGTTAGTAATGTTCCCTCATTTTGTGTCTTTACCAACATGTCGTCCACATAGACCTCCATGATTTTTCCGATGTGGTTTGAGAAGACTTTATTCATTAGCCTTTGATAAGTGGCTCCCGCGTTTTTAAGGCCGAAAGGCATTACGATGTAGCAATAATTTGCTTTTGGTGTGAGAAACGAGGTTTTTTCTTAATCCGGTGGATACATTGGGATCTGGTTATACCCCGAGTATGCATCCATGAACGAGAGATACTTATATCCTGATGAGGCATCTACTAGAGCGTCAATGCTTTGGAGTGGATAAGGGTCTTTTGGCCAGGCTTTGTTGAGGTCGGTGTAGTCAGTGCACATTCGCCACTTCCCATTTGACTTTTTCACCAAGACGACATTTGCTAGCCATAGTGGGTATTTAACTTCTCTTATGAATCCTGCCTCTAGTAGTGCTTGTACTTGTTCTTCTACAGCCTGAGACCGTTCTGGCCCGAGTTTTCTTCGTCTTTGTTGTATCGGCCGGGATCCCGGGTAGACTGCTAGCTTGGGGCTCATTAGTTCGGGATCTATGCCTGGCATGTCGGCAGCCTTCCATGCGAAGAGATCAACATTATCCCGTAGAAACCGTATTAGTGATTCTTTTGCGTCTCCTTTCAGGATCGTGCCAATATTAGTTGTTTTGTCCAAGGTATCTCCGATCTGAACTCTTTCTATTTCTCCTTTGGGTCATGGGCGGAGTTCTTCTCGTCTCTGATCTCCACCGAGTTCGATTGTGTGGAACTCTCCTCCTTCGCCTCAGAGATTTAGACTTTCGTTATAACAGCGACGCGCCATCTTTTGATCTGCTTTTATTGTAGCTATCCCTTCTGTAGTTGGGAATTTCATACATAGATGTGGGGTGAAACTATTGCTCCGAGTTGATTTAATGTCGTCCGACCTATTAAGGCATTATAGGCTAAGCTTACGTCGACCACGATATAGTCTATCTTAAGTGTTCTGGATTGGTTCCCCTTTCCAAAGGTTGTGTGTAGCGAAACGTATCCTAGTGGCTGTACTGGGGTGTCCCCAAGTCCGAACAGACTGTTTGGGTATGCTTTTAGCTCTTTTTCTTCTAAGCCGAGCTTGCCGAAGGAAGTTTTGAATAGAATGTCGGCGGAGCTTCCTTGATCAATTAATGTACGGTGGAGGTTAGCATTTGCCAATATGATTGTGATGACCATGGGGTCGTCGTGTCCTGAGATGATTCCGGATGCATCTTCTTTGGTAAACGTGATTGCTGGGATGTCTGGCACTTCTTTCTTGCCTTCGACATGGTATACTTCTTTGAGGTGTCGCTTACGGGATGATTTGGAGATTCCTCCTCCAGCAAATCCGCCGTGTATCACGTGGACATGTCTTTCCGGTGTGCGGGGTGATCGTTCAGATCGTCCGACATCTTCATCCCTTCTTCTTTTTCTTGGTTCTTCGTCCCGATTAGCCAGGAACCGATCTAATTTTCCTTTCCTAACTAATTTCTCTATGACATTTTTCAAGTCGAAGCATTCGTTGGTGGAATGTCCTCGGACTCGATGATACTCACAGTATTCGTTCTGGTTTCCTCCTCTCCTTTTGCCTTTAAGTGGCCGAGCTGGAGGTATTTTTTCCGTATGGCAGACTTCTTTGTAAATATCTACCAAGGATAGCCTAAGAGGGGTGTAGTTATGATATTTTTTGATTTTCTCTCCGGAGCAATCTTCTTTTTTCTTGGATTCTTTATCTCAGTAGGAAGAACCGAACCTCGAGGCTTCGCCAAGTTGAGAATTTTCCTCCATGTTGATATACCTCTGTGCCCGTTCTTGTACTTCGTCTAGGGATGTCGGGTACCTCTTTGATATAGATTGGCTAAATGGTCCTTCTCGTAGGCCATTTATGAGGCCCATGATGGCAACTTCTGTTGGTAGACTTTGTATGTCCATGCATGTTTTGTTGAATCTTTCCATGTAATTACGAAGACTCTTCCGATCTCCTTGCTTGATCCTTAGTAGGCTGGGTGCGTGTTTGGCTTTGTCCTTTTGTATGGAAAATCGGGCCAGGAACTTTTTGGCCAGGTCGTCGAAACTCGAGATGGATTTTGGGGGTAGGTTGTCGAACCATCTAATGGCTGTCTTGGTAAGAGTTTTTGGAAAGGCTTTGCAACGAATTGCATCTGAGGTATCAGTGAGGTACATTCTACTTCTGAAGTTGCTGAGATGGTGGTTGGGGTCCGAGGTGCCGTCATATAGAGTCATATCCGGAAGTTTGAGATCTTTTGGGATTTTGGTCTTCATAATTTTCCTGGTGAATGGATCTTGATCTTTCTGAGAGCTATCATCTGTGTAGGGTCGAGTAGCTTTAGTTTTGAGATTAGCTTCGAGTTTCATAAGCTTATCTTCTAATTCTCGGCGCCGCCTTATCTCCCGACGTAGATCCTCTTCTTTTTCGCATTGATGTTGGGCATCTTTCTCAAGTTGCTTCAATCGATTTTGAAGAGCTTCTATCGCCCCTGGATTTGATGAATTTTTGTCTCCATTGGACTCTGGAGTATCTTTAAGTATAGCATCCGTGTTCTTGTGTGGCGTTCTATCTTCCAAACCTGAGTTGTGGTCATTGTCATGGTTGTCCGCCATGGTGTTGGGATGACTTCCAGGTTCCCCGGCAACGGCGCCAATGTTTCGAGGGTTACCTGAAACTGTAGGTCGATCTCGGTCGAGATCTTCTGTGTTGGTCAGAGCCGACGTGTCCGGCAGGTGTATAGCGGCCGGAGCTGGTGTGTCCGACTTGTAGAACTGAGAATGCTGCTGATCCTTTATCACCGAAGGGTGAGGGGTACCTGCAAGGGACTCCGATGCTTAAGTTAGCAAGGATATTAAGCAGGTATTGAGTAGAATCAGAGTATGAGTTATACATGGGTGCTCCAGTGTATTTATAATGGTGAGATGTGACCTTCTGTGGATAAGATAAGTTAGTTATCTTATCTTATCTTTATCTTATCTTTAAGTGAGGTCATCTTATCTTCAAGGGAACCGCCCTTCTCTCTGTAGGCTTGGGCTGCCTTAGGATTTGGGGCGTGTTCCTCTATTTGGGCCCTTATTTAGGCTTTCCTGTTGACTTGGCCGAGCTCATACAAAAGAGGTCGGGTTGTCCTGACCTGAAAAGGTCGGTCGCTTTATCCGTCGAACATCCCGGGTCAGACAGTTTGACCCAGGGTATGAACAGGTACCAAGGGAGGTCTTATCGAAGGTTTTAGAAAAGAGGAGAGTAAGGATCGCATATATTCGGGTAATTAAAGACATGTATGATGGGGCCACAACTAGTGTGAAGACTCAAGGTGGTGTGACGGAGAAATTCCCTATTGGTATAGGATTACACCAGGGATCATCCTTAAGTCCATACCTTTTCACATTAGTCTTGGAAGTACCCACAGAGCACATCCAATAGCCTGTGCCATGGTGCATGCTTTTTGCCGATGATATCGTCCTTATGGGAGAGTCAAGGGAAGACCTAAATAAGAAGTTGGAGTTATGGAGAGAAGCTTTAGAAGTGTATGGTCTGCGCATAAGCCATAGCAAGACGGAATATATGGAATGTAAGTTCAGTATGAGAAGGGAAAACCCCAATATAGAGGTGAAGATTGGAGAAAACATCCTAGGAAAAGTTAAAAGTTTTAAGTATCTTGGGTGCATCATACAGGATAATGGAGAGATTGAACAGGATGTAAATCATAGGATCCAAGCAGGTTGGTCAAAATGGCAGAGTGCATCTAGTTTTATATGCGACAAAAAAGTGCCTTTAAAACTTAAAGGTAAATTCTATCGCACCGCTATAAGACCGGCTATGCTGTATGGTACAGAGTGTTGGGCGGCTAAAGGGGAGCACGAACATAAGCTGAGTGTGGCAGAGATGAAGATGTTGAGATGGATGAGTGGTCATACGTGATTGGATAAAATAAGGAATGAAGATATAAGGGAGAGAGTTGGAGTAGCACCCATTGTGGAAAAAATGGTTGAATCGTGTCTCAAGTGGTTTGGACATGTGAGAAGAAGACCGATAGAACATCCAGTCAGGAGGTTGGATGAGATGAAAGATGGACAAAGGGCGAAAGGCAGAGGAAGACCTAAGAAGACCATCCATGAGGTGGTCAAACAAGATCTACATGTAAACGGTCTCTCTATAGACATGATACATGACAGAGCACAATGATATCGTTTGATTCATGTAGCCGACCCCATTTAGTGGGACAAGGCTTTGTTGTTGTTGTTGTTGTTTTAATTATTGACTAAAACTAAATTGATCTAATTTATTTGGCTTTAGTATATATTCAATGGACAATGGCTATAATCGGATACAATCCGATTGAACTAGTTCTCATTTGATGGATATCTAATTTAATTTTATGCAAAAAAGTCCAACCCTAATACTCAATCACCTTATATATTCAATTAAAAAAATTAATTTGTAGTATTAATTTTTTATGTTAATTTGTAATTTTAATATATTTTAATATTAATTTATTATTGTGTTTTCCTGTAATGATAATTTGTACGTAGTTTTAAGTTTTTTAATATTTATAGTATTTTTTATTATTTTTTTGATATTTTTTATTTATTATTTTATTTTAATTAGAATATCAAATTATCTAAACCGAACAAAGCCTGATTTAATCAGGTTGGATCGATCCGGATATAAGTTAACAAACATATTTAAACTCGATACAAACTAATCCAATTACTTTTTTAATTGATTTAAACATATTTTTTCTTAAATTCGAATAAATCTCATCCGATTACACTCCATGAATTAAATTATATTAAATTTTAATTCTATTAGAATTCAATAATTTATTATTTAAAGTCCTTTTTTATTTTATACTTTTGTATAATTTATTTAGATGAATTGATTATTTGTGATTTTTAATATTGTAGATTTAAATGGCTATATTATTCCTAATCCACAATAGAGCCGACATGATGTCACATAAAGAAGGATATTTGATATAGTTAAGGCAATTACTTGCTTAAGATTTTATTCTTAGGTAGAAAAATTTGTTAACTAGAAATTTAGGTCTAACTAGATACAAATTTTGGCAAATATGGCAATAAACCCGTACTTCTAATTCATGATTGTACAAAGATTATGATTTTCACTACAGGACAAGCGGTGTTTGGCGGCGGTTTAAGAGCCGAATTGCGGCGGTTTTGAACCGCCGCTAAACAGATTGCCAGCGAAATAGCAAACGCAGTGCATAAGGGCGCGGGAGTTACATTTGGCGGCGGTTACCAGCAACCGCTGGCATAACCGCCGCAAATCAGTGATTTTACGTCCAGAGCCTTAGATGCGGTTTATAACCGCGGCAGTTTCAAAGATCGTATTTAAGGAAATTGATTAGCGGCGGTTTTAAAACCGCCGTAAAACCGCCGCTATTTTGAGGTATCGTTTTTTTTATATTTTATTCGCGGCGGGTTAAAACCGCCGCTATTTGGCCTTTTTTTTAGTAATTTTATAAACCTGGCCCTTTTTTATCCTAAACTAATTTCAATTTAAGACCGATTTTTTTCTAAACTAATTTTAATTTAAAGGCTCTTAACATAGCTTAATTTTTAGTATTTTTATATTTTATATATTTTTCCATCTTTTTTAATTAATTAAAGAATATTAAACTTTTTTTATTCATAAAATGCTGCACTATGGAAAAAAAAACTCATTAATATTTAACTGCAAAGCAATCTAACATGTCTATTTTAATAATGCCAATAACGTATTTCAGTAGTCATTCAAAAAAGTAAAGTACTTGACTAATACTTAATGCCCCATATTTAACATAAACAAAACATGTATTGAAAATCTAAGTATCACATAAATCCTAAATCCTAATATCTATGTTCCTCCATGTCTGTCCAAAGAATTCATCCGTGCAGCGATGTCTGGAGGCAGCTCCCCACATTGCTGTTTGACCAGATAACTCAGCACACTCTCTATTTCCTGCCTCTTATTCTTCTCTGCTGCTAATTCATCCTCCATTGCTTTCCTCTTCAATTTTTCGGTCGTCACCTCCGCTTGTAGTTCACACAGTATCCTTTGGGTCTCTTCTACTTGAGCTCTATCCACCAGCGGCTGCAAACTCGAACGGAAGAGTTGACTTGGTGTCGGCCCGTGTCCCATCCCACGCACTCTACCCGGGTGCTCTTTGCCCAGAGCTTGGGCAAGAGAATCATTCTCTGACAGTATTCTTGTAGATTCATCCAATTGTTCAATCTCAGAAATTTTTTCCTGCAGGCATAAACATAATTACACAATCACACCAGGCTAATAGCATACTCAAGACATTATCATTGCTAAACCCAACATGTTGCAACATATATGACTAAGTGTACTTACACCAATCCTCCGAGCTTCTTCATGTATATAGCTGCCATCAGATCTTTTGTGATTTAGGATCCATACTTCTCCCCTACCAACAGTCCTACCTTGTAGTTGTGACTGTAAAAATAAAATTTATCCCATGAATTTCACTTCTACAAATTTTTTCAATACTTCTAACATTGTTTACTCTATGAATAAATCAACACTAAAAGCCACTTATTCTCCATTACAAGTTTATATTACCTCTTCTTCCCTAGCCCTTGCCAAGCTTTTAGATCCGCCAGTGTGGGTGTAAAGTTGCTTCTTTCGATTCAGCGCATTTTGCTTGCACTTCGCCTATTAAAAATCAACAGTAAGCTTGGCATGCAATGGAGTACTAAAACTTGCTAAGTATAGTATACATATATCCTACGTCGCAAGAGACTCAAAAAAATGGGGCATTAAGTATACTAGTATGGAATTTGAATAAACTGTACGTAATCTAAATTTAAGTATTGCTTTAACAAAAAGAATAGTTATACGGATGCAGTCCCTATTTACATATAAGAAGTTAACAATATTATTTTATTTCTAATATGCAAATGCCACCCATAACTCATACCACAACTAACAACTAACGGAAATAACATTTAGCAGCCCCTGTGAGATAGTCCAATAACAATCATATAGCATAAATTATAATAATAGGGGTACTCAAATTAAATTAGTTGTCTTATATGGTAACCTGCACAAAATAAGGTTCTAATAAGGAAGAATGGTGTCTCAGCATCATGCATATATATATTATGATCTTAGTCAAACAGCCTGTGCTGGGAATTGATATATTAAAGTGAATTAATCATGTATATTAATCAACATGGTTCAAATTCAGCCCAACTGGAATAACAACTATTTATTTATACCAAATTATATCAACCAAACAAAAGGATTACATTTTTTGAACTCAAGCAAATTCATTTTTTAAAAAAGTATATGTATTAAATGAATGAGGTACCTTTGTTGCAGGATCATTACGATACTCAATGAACCACTTCCAATGCTCTCTAGGAATTCCCTCCGGGCGCTGCTCAAGATTCTGCTCAAGTGTCCTTGTTGGTTTGTAATGCGAGTCAAACAGCCTCCCCCTTGTGTCCTTCCAAGACTTCCCCATTTGTTTCAAAAATGATTTCTTGATTAAACCACTTCTATCCTGGAAGTGAAACATCTCCTGCGACGACAATGTCCAGCTGTAAGTAATTGCAAGTTGAAAGATTTGATATGATTAAACAATGCCAAAAGTCATTACCTTTATACAATCGTCATAAACTCTGTCTTTGCCCCGCACCTTTGCCCAACTCTTTTCACATATAGGAAATTTGCTGTAATCAAAACCCAGCGCTCCTAGAATGCCACTCAACAGGCCAGCTCCATCTCCGACTGCCTGCAGTTCCTCATTGAACCTCAGGATTATCTTGCTACCATTAAGAGACCGCTCCATAGCCTCTCTCACACTCATTTTAGCTTGCTTAATTATTCCTTCAGAATCTAACAAGAAAGAAGAAAAAATGTAATTTTTGTGCTCAATGTGCACCACATGTAAGGAGCATAACAAAATCATAAGCTGATCAATTAAAAAGATTTAAAGTTCAACAATTGTTACCAATGAGATCAACATCCCAAAACTCAGTAGTCTTTCGTCGTTTGCGCTTTGCAGCATCAGAGGTAGCAAACATCCTGTCAATGTGTTCCTCAAACGAGTCTACCTCGTTCGCCTCTGGGTCAATGTCTTCATTGCACGGTTCCGTCACTCGTGAATCGTTAGCGGCCTGTGGCTCAGGTCGTGGTTCACTCCTGGGCGGACGAAAGGGTTGCAGAATAGCCGCTGCTGAGACACCAGAATTACTGGGGGGCGGAGGGATGAGCCAGTCATCGTCATTGGATGGTGAAGACACAGGAGGTGCAACTGGAGGCTGCTGACACGGTGGATCCACTCTTGTGCCTTTCTTGAAGCGAGTTTTCCTTGGCATCTTACAATCCTAGTAAAAACACATGTATCATGCCAAAAAAAAAAATTAAATTCCTCATGGAATAATAGAATAATTAACCAACAAATAGCATTACTCACATTTTAATTATGTAACAACATATTAAAAACCAATCTATATATGTACATATAGTGATTATATAAATAGAATCTATTTTTCCTATGACTGAACTACTAATTCAAACATGAATGAGCTAAATGCTAATGTATATAATAATCACTAGCATAATGCGGTCAACCATTTAGTGTAGCATCTTTTCCAACTACATGTAAATTAGAAGAATCTAATGAACTTTCATAGGGAAAGCTTTTAATGGACCAGGACACTAATAAAATCATAGGATTTTCTGTACAGAAATGATACCTTATATACAGAATTATTAATTACAGTACTATGATTAAAATTACCTGTTTTAATAATCCTATTTATCACAGGTGTATTAAATTCCAAATAGTTTTAATTAACGTACTATGATTAACATTAACATCTATCATTAATAATCATAACTATAAAAAATTAAGAAACCATGGTTAAAATTAACATCCATCATTAATAATCCTAACAGAATTAATTAAGAAAATATGACTAAAGTTAATATTCCCTAATTTGCATGAACAATATCTACTCCATTAGCTTAACCATTCCCGTTATCAATGTTCATATTCATAGCAGTTGTGCAAATCGTAATTTTTTTTAATCAAGATAATATTTTTTTACTTAATATAATTAACTTAGAAATTAGAAGGAACTATCAGTAGCCATATTCTTTAACCCTCTTGAACAAATACATTGAAGATTAGAACATGCAACCCCCCAAACAACTTATATTTCATCTGTGAATGTTCATACCCACATAGGATTCAAATTAAAGTTAACTTAATTGAAAAAAAAATAATTATGAGCATGAAAGAGCTGAAACTTGTTACCTGAACAAGCACTACAACCGAGTGGAAGAGGATGTGACTGACGAAGGCGAGGGAAGCGAGGACACACCAACGACGCCAATGCTGCTCACAAACAACCAAGGAGGGAGAGTGAAAACAAGGGTTCAGCTATGGGAGCATTGTGTGCGCAACAGGGGTTCATGTGAGGAAGTTTGGATTTTCATTTTTTTACCTTAACTGCTTCGAGGGTTAATGGTGGTGTGGGCCTTGAGTTAGTATAACCCACTAGGCCACTTGTAATTCAGCCTATATTCACATATTATATAAACTCACTAATGAAAACCCCCAATAAAACACCACTAAATCACGTTTTCATAATTGTAAAAAGATAATATATCAATGTTTAATTTTGTTCACTAATCCCAATATATAAAACAATAAGAGTATAATGATATATATTCTACCAAAATATTTCAAATTAAAGACCAAAACATATGTTACATACGAATATAATTTGCTTTATTATGTACTAGCGGTTCAACAGGACACTAACGTGCTTGTTCAGCCGCTTTTTAATTATTTTAAAAAATTAATTAAATTTTTTTAATATATTATTCCTTCGTCAAATTTATTAAATTATTATTTTTTTATTTTAATATTAACATGATCCTATTTATATCGTATTTTAGTATTGGTGTTAATATATTATTCACCCTTTAAATTTGTCAAATAAGTATTTTTTTCCATCATTTCAAAATTAACGTAGCCTTAGTTATATGATATTTTGTTAAAATTAAAATTGCTATAAAAGACTTTTAAAATGCTAAATTATAAAAACACACATTAAAGATATGTATATGTTATTGGAAAAAGATATAGGTAAAAAAATAAAAAATGTTATCCTAATTTAATATCAATAATTGTAAATTGTTGAATAATTAAAAATTAAATTATAAAAAAATAAAATACTTTACGTTATCTAATAATTGTAAGAAATATATGATAAATAGATTTAAATTAAAAATAAGAAAAAGGAATTATGTTGTTATTATGTGTAATAAAATCAAGATAAAAATTTCCTAACATTATTTATAAATTAGTTATTTATTTATATATAAAATTTATTTATTTTTCTAATCATATTTAATTTGAAGCAAATTTAAAAATTTAAATTCAAAATTCACTTTATCTTTATATTAGTTATATATTTATATATTAAATTTATTTATTATCTAAATCCTATTTAATTTGAAGCAAATTTAAAAATTTAAATTCAAAATTCACTTTATCTTTACGCATAATTCTAATATATAAAAATATTTATTTATTTAATCTTATATTGAACATATTTAATTATCTTTAATTTTATTAGTATTTCTAAGTTATTAATTTTTATTCTGATTTTATCATCTCATCCTATTTTACACTAATATTTTTTTATTATTCTTTTTACATGTATAACTATTATTGTTTTGTCATCATTATTATGTTGCCTTGTTTTATTTCCCTTCTTTTTTTTTCTTCTTCTATTAACCCCAACCGCAATCAATTAGTATCATACCATTATCCCAACTTTTATTTTTGTTCACCACTTGATCCATAACTATTCATTGTATTAACTTTTGAGTTGTTAAATAATTATTTTCTTATTTGATTTAGATATCTAGATGTATAACTATTATATAGGCACTTATTTTTCATAGTTGCTTTTTAATTCATATTTTATCACTGTAAGAAAAAGTTAAGACTTCAAGCATTCAAAAATTTTGTATTGAATAATTAAATAAAAATTTTTATAAGTTATTTAAGTTTTTTAACATATAGAATAGTTAATTTTAAATTAATATAGGTATAATACTAAAATCATTATGTTCTAGGTACCAAGAGTACATTAAAATAATATCATATAATAATTTAAAGGAAAAAAATTATTCTTTATACATTTATTTAAAAAAAATCATGTTTAAACTATTTTATTTTTATTCTATCAAAATACGCAACAATGATTTACATAAGAATTTAATGAAGTTGCTGTTTAAAATGGGTGAATTTATTTTTTATGTAAAGTAACTGACAGTGTACAAGAGAATTTCTGTTAATAATAAACCTTTCTTCTCCATATAGACAATATTAAAATTTAAATTGATATTTCAACAAATATTGTTGTAGATTAAAATAAAGCACAGAAATATGTATAAAAATTAAAGAAATAGATGCATATAGAAAAGGATAATGCTAAAAATCTATGTCATTGTGTATGAGAATAATGATTTCTTTTTATACCAATAAAAAAAAATTTAAATTTTTTATCCGTTTATTATTATTTATTTTATTTAACTATAGTTATTTAAATTAGACTTTACATTGATTAAGTTATGTTTTCTTCCAACAAAAAATATATTTATGAAGTTATCTTCATTTTTTTGCAACAGTACATTCATTATATCATTATTTTAATAAATAATATAAATTTTAAAAAATTGAAAAAATATAATTTTATGTTGATTCTATTTAAGAGTGAATTATATGTACTCCTAAATGAGGACACGATTAAGGACGCAATCTTAGATTATAAAATTAAGGGTAAGATAGGAAAGATAAGTGGATACCAAACTCCTCTATCCGCATTATACATTGTTATAGATTATACTTTTTCAAATCTTCTAAACATATTTGGAGATATGGTGGGATGAAAACCTTTAACTTACGTATTAGTTTTATTTAATTGAATATTGGCAGTGAATTCAAGAATTAAATACTGTATTTATTGGAAATACATATTTTCACCACAAATTCTTTGAATAGCTAGCATCAAGTACGCAATAAAAATTTAACCATAGTAAAAGTAATAAAAATGTACCGAAGAAAATTGAATAGGTAAGCTAAATATCTTTGTGTTTGAAATGAATTCATGTTGAAATCTGTGCAAAAACACGAAAACAACTAGACATAACAACGAAAACATTACTAGGATTCAACTAAGCTAATACTGAGTCATATTATTTGACAAAAACACCATAAGACAAAATCAGGGGAGAGCTGGATCATTCTATCTGGTTCTCGTCTGGTGTTTTATTGAGGTCATAATTTCTCATGGTAGCCTTGTCATCGATCCAAACCTCCTCGTCGGAACTGTTGCTGGGCACGAGTTCTTCTTCCAGTGAGTCTGGAACTATCTCCCCTAAATCTTCTGATTTCTCTTGAAGCTCCTCTTGAGATATTCCTGAAAGTTACATCGCAACAAAACAATTTGAATAAAATTACTAAACTTTACAGAGAAAATGGTCTAGCTGCCATATTCTACAAGGTTTGTTAGACTTACGTTCCCAGATTTTTGTGAGTCCTTTTTCTATGAAATAGAATTTCTCTCGAGCCGCAATATCCAGTTCAACCAAGAGATTGTTCTCGCATCGAGCCTAAATCAGAACTAAAGAATCATCAAAACAATTGGGCATTCCAACAAACTACGCAGACATTACATAGAGTAATCTGAAAGTGTTCCTGGGGAGGGGATTTGTTGACTCAATTCCGCAAGATTTATCCCAAAGTTTTATCTTTTAACCTGATACTATTTATTACGTTCTGCTTGAGTTCTCAAGAATACAGTAAAGATCGAGACAAGTAAAAAAGATTTTGCTTGAAATATAGATGCTTTATGAAGAAGTTTATTCATAGCAATCACAGCACATAGCCGAAGATGATGATCCACATATGTCATAATAATGCAAAAACATTTAAGATTCTAAAAATTAAACCGTTAATTAAACTAATACAGTTAAAAATTGAAAATTTTAAAACATTAACCAAAATTTAATGAAAAGTTGAAAACCCATATTACCTTTATAATCAAACCAGAAAATAGATTAGCATCATTAAGACATTTGTCCTTAGTACTATTTAAAATATGTTGACTTAGTAGTTTTTGATAGTTATGTTATATTGCTGCGGTCACCATTGAAATCGAATATAGAATCAGCTGTGAATCATTCTTGACCATGTTGGAAAAGTCCTCGTGCAATTAATTAATAACCAACAAGAAAAGAAAAAATCTCAAGTTTTTCTTCACCGTTTATTTTTCTCGGAAAATAAAATTTTAAAAACTAAATAAAAATACTAAAAATAAGAAATCTACATAAAAATACTACCAATATTACATGAGTAACTTAGTACAAGTACATGTGTTATTATTCTCTATCTCTTTGTGATTTCAACATTATATATAGTGATTACTATCTTTCAAAGAAAAAGGTTGATGCGTTTATTAGCATTAATCACTGACCCAAAAATAAGTTACATAAGACAATTTTCAATCTCTAATACGATTTTGAGTGCTGCTTAGAATCTATTTGGGTGAACTTCTACAAAATAATAATTCTTTTAAGTAATTTTTAAAAAAATTATATTTAAATAGTTCGTATAAAAATATTTTTTTTTAACAATTATGTCGGATAGCATAACATAACAAAATTTGTTTGTTTATATGTTATGTTGAAAAAAATTTTATGTAAAAAATTTAAAATCCTAAATTATAACTTTTAAAAAAATATTTTTTTTATTTTTTTAGTATTTTTATTTTTACTATTGAATTTTATTAAACACAAGAAAACTATATATTTTATCGAAAAAAAAATTTAATAACTTATTGAGACCTAAATAGGTACTTATGGGAGTATGTATATTTAAAATAGAATGAAAAGAAACTATATCTATATATTCAAACCAATAATTGTACCAGTTATCCTATCCCTAGCATGCAACCGTACTCTATATATAGTTTGATTTTACTTTTTTTAAAATCAATAATATATATGTTAACATTAATTGAGACTTAATATCTTGCAAATTATTAAAGTGATATCCAAAATATCAACAGTAACAATAACAATAATAACATTTAATAAGCTGATTTATACCTTGATCTCCTCCAGTATTTTATGGGAATGTCTAGCATCTGTAGTTGTTAAGAATTCGAAGCCAAATTTCTTTCGATACTTTGCTCCGAATTGACACAAATCCTACAACGTTCAGAGTCGTATAAATCATCCGATAGTTGGCTTTGTCTTATGGTTATGGTTATAGAACCCTTGATTGGTCAGTCAGTTTGGATACGTACCGATATTAATTCAGTAGGCGCCCTACCAATAACTGTACCTATGTGACTGTGTGCGGAGAATGCATCCAACCATGCTCTAATAGGCGATTTGTTGAACCATAAATCTCGAGCAAATGAAATTGTGTGCTCAAGTGAAGAGAACGGAGATGCCTCTTGCATCGAGCGGACGAAAAAAAAGCTGCTGGCACACATAAAGAGGTCATTCTCTTCCAATTTTCCTGCTTAGTCCCAACACATAAAAGGGTGAGCTTGAGAACTCTAAGTATACAGGTCTTGCTATTTAAATCTCAAGATACACACACTTAAAATAGGCAAAATTAAATAAGATCAAAGTCGATCCAGACGACTGATTTTTATTATTATGCTATTTGCTTATAAATAAAATTTCAAGAGTATAATAAGGGGAAAGGTACAAGTGTGCATGTCATATATTGGTAGCCTAATATATCTATGAATCAGCAGCCTCTTCACCGGTTTCGATTGTGTCAGGTGTGGGTTCTTCTAAGTTGCCATCCCTTGTCAACGAGATACCTTCAATATCACACTTAGATAAACCAGTCAGACTTTGTTGGAGGGAAAGTTCGACCTCACAGTGTTCATTGTATTCACCCATGTCGAACAAATCTCTCGGCTTCACATGGACCACTACGCTCCATTCCTTATCGACCTCATCCTCCACATAGTATACAAGGTGAGCCTCGGAAGCAAGAATGTACGGCTCGTCATCTTCACGATCACCAGTGTGAATTGGATTGCTAAAGTTAACACAAGTGTGTCCCAAAAAATCTTGCTTTATGCCTCTACCAGACGTGGTGTCTGCCCAAATGCATCTAAACAAGGCCACAGAGAATTGGCCACTGTAATTCATCTCAATGATATCTACCAATCTTCCATAATAGGAGACGCCACCAACAGCCATGTTACTGTCACGAGCGCTTGCATAACTTCTAGTGTCAGAAGTGACACAAACCCCGCTATTCTGGGTTCTCATTCCATCCTCTCTTGATAGGGTTCTAAACTTGAATCCATTGACATTGTACGCCTTAAAGCGCTTTGCCTGAATATTGGGGCCACATGCGAGCCACTGCAATTCTCTCGGGTGCATCGTACTTCCCAGTGGTATCTACCAATGATATAATTATTTTTAGAATTGAGTGGCAGGAGGCAAGTTATTAACGAAACTATAAATGGAAGAGCCGTACAGAAGATTTACCTCATTCTTGAACCACTCGGCGAATTCTCTATGGACAACCCTGTCAATGTAGGCTTCGTTTCTTTTGCCAATACTTCGTAGCTGTCTTTTTCTACTAGCCCTAAAATCCCTGAGCATACCATGTGGATCTACTGTTAAAGGTATAAAAAAATATTGCCTTCGGTTACAATATGATTCTAAGGTTAATAACTGCACTTACTCTAAGAAACTCTCTACACCTGCGCAATTGACCAATACGTGACGATGTGCTTGAAGTCTCTCGGTTGGTGAAAGATTCAAACTCTCGGAAGCCCCTACCGCTTTGCCAATCAGTGGGAACATGCTGGCCGCGTTATTAGTCGCATCTTCGCTCGGTCGATCATCAACACGCAATGGTCGATTGATCCTGCTTTCAACGTTATCTAGATATCTCGAACAAAAAGTCAGAATCTCATCGGATAAGTAGCCCTCGACAATTGATCCTTCCGGTGCTGCCTTATTACGCACGTACTGCTTAAGACGACCTAGGTACCTTTACGAGCGAGATAGGTGTTAGGTTGTTAACTTTTGAAATAACTCAAATGTAAAATTAGTATTATAGGTACCTTTCAATTGGATACATCCACCTATAATGCACCGGGCCTCCTAGGCGTACCTCTTCAACCAGATGCGCGGTTAGGTGTACCATGACTGTGAAGAAAGATGGTGGAAAAATTATCTCCATTTGACAAAGAGTGAGGATCACATGTTCCTGTAGGAGAGGAAGTTGTTCAGGGTCTATAGATTTACTGCATAGTCGTCGAAAGAAAGTTGACAAATCAGCCAGGACGACTGCCACTGGGGCTTCCAATACATTCCTGATAGCTATTGGGAGAAGATGTTCCATGAGAATATGGTTGTCGTGACTTTTCAAGCCGGAAATTTTTCGTTGTTGTAGGTCAATACAGCGAGATATGTTACTCGAATGACCATCTGGAAAGACCACATTCTTTAAGTTCCTAAGAAAAACGTCCTTCTGTGAATTCGACATGGAGAATATTGCAGTGGGATACTTTCCATCTTCTCGTGGCCAAAGTTCATGCCTAATTCCCATCAGCTGGAGGTCTTATCGAGCTTTGAGGTTGTCCTTGGACTTACCACTGTCGTTCAGTATCGTGTAGATAATGTTGTCGCACACATTCTTCTCTATGTGCATCACGTCCAGATTGTGACGCAACAAATTATACTCCCAATATGGAAGATCAAAGAATATACTCCTTTTTTTCCAAGGAGACTCATCTTGTAATGCAGCCTGTTGTCCGCGCGCTCTTTTACCGGCTTCCGTCTGCACCTTACCAAGCTTGACATGCACATTATCCAACTGTCTCAAAATATCTCCACCCGACAATGTTACAGGCGGACCTCTGACCTCTACCTTCCCATCAAATCGGACCCGGTCCTGCCGAAATCTGTGGCTTTGATTCAGAAAGCGCCGATGACCCATGAAACACCATTTCTGACTAAACGTGAGTCGCTTAGACTCGGCATCCAGGTTGCACGTAGGACATGCTCTCCCACCGTACGTATTCCACCCAGATAAGTTGCCCAACCCTGGAAAATCGCTGATTGTCCACAACAACGCAGCATGCAGCTTGAATGTTTTTTTCTCGCTAGCGTCGTACGTATCAACACCACCCCACAGCTGCTTCAACTCATCTATCAACGGCTGTAGGTAGACATCTATGTCATTTCCAGGCATCTTGGGACCGGGATAATCATAGACAGCAAGAAAGAGCTGGGTCTCATACAACTCCATGGGGGCAGGTTGTAGGGGATGAGAATCACGGGCCAAATCGAGTACCTTGAGCTGAGATTTCCGAAGGGATTAAAGCCATCGCTAGCTAAGGCTAAGCGAACGCTGCGTGGATCGCCACTGAAGTGAGTATATCTTCTATCAAATGCCTTCCATGCCTCTCCGTCTCGTGGATGCCTCAAAAAACCATCCGAGTTAGGACCTTTCTTGTGCCACAACATGTCAACAGATGTCTTACTGACATGAACATCCGCTGCAGTCGTGGAACAATGGGAAAGTAACGAAGAACTTTCGCCGCCTGCGGCTTTCCATTCTTCTTAACAACCACATTGATCCGGACAATGGAATTCCTCCTAGTCTTTTGCTTCCATATCAAGGTCCCACATATCTTGCACCTAGACAGTTCTTGATCGCTGCCCTGATATAGCATGCAGTCATTCAGACATGCATCTATCTTCTTGTACGCAATACCGAGTTTCGTATGATCCTTTTGGCATCGTGCAGTGAACCCGGAATCTTTGCATGCTCAAAAGCCTCACACAGTAACTCTAGTATCATTCCGAATGCCTTGTCGCTCACGCCGCACAGGCACTTTATATGGTATAGCCTGACCAAGAAAGCCAACTTCGAGAATTTCGCACAACCCGGATACAATTCCTGCTCTCCATCCTCAAGCAGCTCATCAAAATGACGGGCCGCCTGACTAGGTTCGCTGTACAAATAAGGCAATTCGTCGGCATCCCCCTCAAAATCTTTGTTGCCCGAGTCATCTTCATCGACAACAGAACCTGGAAAGTTGAATGCCTCACGAACCATGTCGCGCAGTGGATCTCGGTAGACGCTACCTGGGTCAATTTCTTGTGTCTCACTAGAACTGTCTCCTACGCGTCTCTCCCCATGATGTAACCAAAAAGTATACTTAGCAGGAAACGGTTTTAACAGCAAGTGATCGTAAGCATCCTCTCTAGTTTGGAATAGCCGGAACCCACACGAAGGACATGGACAATGTATCATCCCATCGGAAGATGCATTCGCAAATGCGAAATCCAAAATTTGTTCAACCCGGCCTTGTATTCGACACTACCTCGTGGCCTTGAGATCCAACTCTTATCTATATCTACTTTTATGATGTTCATATAAACAAATGCATAAAACTTTAATAAGGAAACACAAATAGAAAATAAAAAAAATTCGGACAAACTGTCCAACGGATATATTAAAGGGAAAACTATTATAAAGAACCGTTAGAAGATTTAATTATTAAAAAGGACCTTTAGTACCAAAATTATTAAGAAGGAGTAACTCATTTTATAACGTTTAAGTCCTAGAATCAAATCTTTTATAAATATTTTTTAATTTTGTGATCTTTACCCAACAAAAAATAAGACAAAAGATTATAAAAGTAATACATAATTAAATAAACAAATAATAAAATTACTAAAAATTTTATAAGTATAATAATAATTAATATAAAATTAAAAAATAATAAATAGTTATAAATTAATATTTTAATAATCAATTTCCCTAACAATATGTTAGACTAAATTTTTAGAAGTAATTAACTAATTAATCCCAACTGAATATTCATACATATCTATATAGCGTTGAGAATCAAACAACATATGTTAAAGATTATAACAAGTAAGTAAAAGTATAGTTAAGAATATATTTAGTTCATTATAATAAGATTTGGTTCTTCTTCACCAATATTATAAAACGATTTGGTCCTTTTAATAATTTTAGTATTAAAAATCCTTTTTAATAATTAAAACTTCATAACGTTTGAGTAATATTCCATATTAATGCAGTAAGTAATCCAAAAGAGAGAACGGGAGAATAACCCGGAAATAAAACATAGATAAAGGTACTTGTTTCCGGGCTAATTGATAGAATATAAATGGTATTAGGAAGGTTGCTTACTCATGGTCTAATTCTGCACTTTTAAAAAATTACTGGAAGGAAGAATTTCTGGTTCCGAAGCCAAAAAACGGAATGAAAAAGAAGAGATTCCTTAAAAAAAAAAAAAAAAACAGGAGGATATGAAGTTAGAGTATAAAGATATAAAACACAAAAGTATAAATAACAGATCACAGTGCCCAAAAAAAACAACAAATCCTTTGAATCTTTTCATGTGGAGAGTGAAATAAATTGAAAAATATTTTGGTGAGCATCTCTTCTTTTTTCAAAACTTGTTTTCATCTTCCAAGTTGCCTTTTCATTTTGCGGTATCATTATTTATTAGATTTTCAGTGATACATCCTGATTTTATGATGATTTTTATAGATACATTAACGTACATGTCAGAGATAAATCAAGTTCCTGATATGAGAAGTGTAACTGTATCATCATACAAATCATTAATCAAAGTAAACAATATAAGTGAGATAATCAAGGTTCCTGATACGAGAAGTGTAACGAATTCAACATACAAATCATTAATCAAAGTAAACAATATAGAAAATGGCTAATGCATGTGGGAAGTGAGACATCCAAAAAAATGGTAGCCACTGTATGTTACATAAAGAAAGCCATCTTCATCCTTCTCTTCATATATGGTTTAAATAATTGCTCCTGTAAGAGTAAGTACATTGTCAACTAAAATGAAAATGGCCTTTTCAGCACTTAAATATTGATATTATTACCAAAAGAGTATAACTAAAACTCCACCTTAAATTTGTCATTTAGCAGCTGAATAAAGAAAATCAATGACCATGATCACTGGCTAAGAATTAACTTGTAAATACACATATCAGATGCATTTCAAGAATAATTAAATCAGGTCCTATCACAATATAAAGAAACATATCAAGTGAAGAAAAATATAGTAAGAAGTCTAGTCGACAGCTTATTATATCATGCTGCATATATTAATATCAACCAAAATTGATGTCAAATATTTCATTGAAAGTAGCATATCGCTGTACTATTCTCAACTATACTATTAGAAAAACGATTTCACTTGGTCATAAAAGTGAACACCAATTTGATTAGTATAACAATAAACAGCTCCAACAGTCATATTAGATACATCTTGCTGCGTTATTTTTATCCAACCCTCAAAAGTTCCTCACTTTCAACTTATTGTAAGGCTACATAAACAGCTCTACTAGTCATTTTATATTACCAAATCAAAGATTAATACTAAAGCAAACCAAATAGTACAAATCAAAGTAATCATGAACCATTTTGAAATATAAAAAGTGCTAGAATCCCAACACAATCTTAGGGATCAAACTCAGTCAATGAAGTAACAAGAAAGAGGAACTTAATAAATTTTTCAACAGAGCACTTTTTTTTATTTTGCAAAGGTCTTAAACAGAACAATAAGAAACAAAAAATGTGATTAACAAAGCACAGAAGCTAAGCTTAGTAACTACGAATTCTAAAAAATGTAACTATATAAGTAAACACGCAGAGTCCATATATAATATCTCCATCAATTTTCATACTTGGAAAATTCCCCAAAATCCTATCTTATGTAAATCAAGTTCTCTAAGAATAATTAGTATATAAACCAGCCAAGGTATCTAACTGCAAAAACTAATTAAGTACCAATTTCAGCTTTCACATAAATAATAAGACAAAGGAAATCACTAATTATTTTTTAAATGAATTTAAAGTAATAAAAATAAGTACATTAAAATTATTTCTCTAATTGAAGTTTATTAAGTCAAATCTCACTTCCTACTATAACTATTACTTAAAAACTCTAAGTGCATACTGTACTCGTTGATTAACGTTATGTATATATGGTTACATACTATTTTAATTTATTTAATATATAAACTAAAAGAATGGTCAATCATCCATTCATAGGATACATATATGAAATAATATTGATTAAGAATTGCTTCTCTATAAGTGACATGTAAACACAAAGAGACTGTCATATATATTCCGATTATCTGTCCCTCTTTATCTCTCTTTGATCTGTTTCCTTTTATAATAATGTATATTAGAAACTAGGCCTTGCAGCTTGTATTATGGCATAACAGCAGATAAAATGAGACAGCATAAATCAAGCAGGGTGAAACCAGCAGCTATGTCTGAGTATATGAATCAACAAGTGACAACATATATTTCTATAGACCACAACTAGAATAAAATTAGTCGTTCATTCTTCCGTCCAGGCAAATGCAGAGAAATATATAATAAATGAATAAATGTATTAATTATTCTGTTGCAATCTGTTGAACATAACAGGTACCAATCAGTCAAACTGAAAATAGAATAAAGAGTCGTGTATCTATATGTTTGTTATAACTTAGTAACTCCTCTTGATCTCAACAGTTAATTCATAAGTCAGAGTTTTTGGAAATTAGAATGTCACCAAATATACTATATTATCAATTATCCAACATTATCCAAAACTCACATAATATTGCTTATTTCAAATTAATATTACTAATAATAGGCAAAAGATGCAGTGGTGAGAAGTTGTCAATGCAGGTAAGTATTGGTTATAACACATAGGCAAAATTAAGGTTACATCAGGATCAAATCCTTCTTACTATAACCCTCTCCTTATTAGGAGAATGATCAATTCCACTACTCACATATGCAAAAGATGAATGGATGCAATATTAATAAATAAAATTTATCATAGTGGATTTCAAATTTCTAAGCTTAGAGGCAGACCATAGATGCAGGATAGAATGCAAAGAGCACAATGGAGATCATTATGAAAACTGTAGCGTTTGTACGTATAATCAGTTCTGTACACGCACCTAAAAGGAATGTTGACAACCACTTTGCATCTATAAATCAAGATTAGCCCAGAACCTTGTAACTAGATTAGTTTATTAATTTCACAGTTTTACAGGAGCATACACAGGGAGGGGTTCAGTGATGGTTCAAATGCTAATGGATTTCTTTTCTCTCATTCAAAAGATTGCTTGATTCAATCCAACTCACACGATTACCTTCAAGTACGAGTAACTACAGCCGGTTTAAGAAGGCAACATAAATTTGATGATCCATCGTAAGAGAAAGGGGAGGAATAAAGTAACAATGAACAATCGAATGAGCATCAAAGAATCCGTAAAATTAAATCAAACCAATGGTATCAACATGCTTTTGTTCACTCAACCACTCAACCTGTTTCTCAGCTCCACACTCATCACACAAAGCAAAAAGTACTCTATCTGTCTACATAATAAGAAATTGACTCAAGGGTGTGAGACAGACGATTTTAACGTGAACCAATCAGTCTCCATACTGAATATAAAAAATAACAGAGGAATTCATCGTTGATGATGATGGACAGAGGTATTATACTATAATATTTGTTATCTTTTGGAAGATAAACTTGCAATCTGCTAATTAATCATACGGATTCAAATCCCTAACTCGAAATCGCTTCAATTAGCCACAATTTATAGAAGATATACCCAATACATGTTTAGAACTCTGAACAATAATGAAAACCACAAGAAAGCTCAATGTGGAAGAACAAACCGGTGAAAGTGGGAGGCAGCGATAGCTAGGATTCGCGCACTGGAGAGGACGGTGTCGGGGTTTCACGCACTGCCAATTAGATGCCTCAACTTCGTCGCTGGTGATGGAACCAGGTTGGCCGCTGCGCGATTCGACGGCGAAGACGGAAGCGCCGGGTGGAGCAGATGGTACGCGGCTCTGCTCCCGTTCGTGTTTGGCGCGCTACCAAAATGAAGTGACGGGTTTCTGCAATTTGGGGGGGGAGGAGGGTTTCAATTATGGCAGTAAAGTAAATGGGGGAATTGAATTAAGGAATTGAAACTCACTGGCAGAAGTTTTGGGTGTACTCGCGGGTAGGTTGCGCCAGAGGGGGTTGGGTGCTCTTCGCGCCTCTGCTCGTTCTTCGTTCGCGCAAGAGGTTAAGTGAAATAGGATGGTTAGTATGAAGATATATACACCAAATTCGAGGCGGTTCGGATTGCACGGCCGATATCCAGGAGGATTTACGGTACCTGCAGACGCCAATGATCTTTGCCGGGATCTTCTCAACTAAGCGTCGTTTTTGGCATGGGCCGTTGTTCCTCCGCGCTAGCGCTTCCGCATCTGTTGTAGTGTTTATTCTTTGACATGAAAAAAATTAGGTGCAGTGTCAGTAATATTCAATTACTATGTTCATGTCATATTGAATTTAACAATT